>NW_010388879.1:87571-97221 GCF_000710305.1 Buceros rhinoceros silvestris | reverse complement strand
CGATGTTGATTGTACCTTTTGTTTTGTGTTTGACAGCTGTTCCTGGAGGCATTTGCCGCAGGAAGATGCTCTTGTGGTCAGGGGATGGCTCTTTTGTCTGTCTGCTTTTTACAGAGCTGCAAGAGTCTGTTCTCAGGGTTCTCTCTTTAATTCTTGCATTGCTGGACACTTGCATCTCCACTCCCAGGGCATTTCCGAGGAGCTCAGGCTGATCCTGCTTTGTCCCATGGATGGTAGTGCCGTGCTTGGGCAGCAGAGCCACCCTGGGAGGGGGCTGGCACCCGGAGTGGGTGGGAGGAGACGGCAGGGACAAAACTGGCCTGTGATGTTCGTGAGGGTGAAGCCAAAAACTTTACTACATGACTGGGACTCCGTTTCACTGCAAAAGCAGAGTGTTTGGGAAGCGTGAGTCTTCTGAGATACCTTGGGTACAAAAGCCAGGCAAGATGAGGTTTATAGCATGATTATGTCTTAACAAAAATTCTGAGTTTTTCCTAGATGAATGGGATGTAAGACAGCGAATCCACCTGGGTCATAGAGTCCAGGTGTATCCAGTCAGAGGGAGGGCTCCAGACTGGCATCTGCCCTTTCCCTGCTGCCTCCTCATGCCGTACGCTTTCCCAGGCATCTCCAAGTGTGCTGGAGCAAATCTGGGAGACTTTGGTACGAATGACCAGAAGCCTGTCGGGCCGCATTACCCAGAGAGGAGCAACAAACAGTTCCACACCAGTGGGACCATTTCCGCTGTGCCAGGTTCATTGAGCCCACTGTGAACGTTCGGGAGCACAGGTAGCTAATTCTTCTCCCCGAGACACCAAATGCAGAGATTATCTGTGTGTATATGGGGAATATTTGTGGTTTTTTGCACTGCATAGTCTCGACCCTTCCGGCTGGCACACGTGCTAACTGCTGCTGCACTTCAGGTAAGAAGATAATGATCACATCATTAAGACACTACTAAAGCTGGCATTACTTGTTAGGTCAACATATCGATCTTGACATTACGCCGCAAGATTTTTTTTTTTTAGATAATGCCTGTCCGTCCTGCCTCTTGCTCCAGGAGGAGGAAAGGAGGGAGAAAGAAATGCAAAACTAGAAACAACTTGACACGGATCTTTTTCCCAAAATAAAAGCACTTTGCTCCTTAGATGATTTGTTCTGCCACGAAGGCTCCTGCCTTGTTGCTGCTGATTGGATTACTGGCAGATTTCCTTTAAGTCGATAGAAATCCCCGGGTTGTTGCTGGGCTCAAGGGAGGTCAATCTCAATTTGGTCAGTCTGAAAAAAGACTGTCCTTTAGCCTTTTGCGTTTGGGTGTGCAGTGTTGTCCCGGAGGCAGATGCGGCCCCTCCAGCTGCAGGTCGGAGGGTGGCTGTGCCGGACTGCTTTGGGGTTTGCCCCCGTCCTCTCTGGAGTCCCCTCACTGCTTCCTGGGTATCGCCCCACTGGTGGGAGTTAGGGCTCAGCTCCCCTGATCTCATAGCATTGAGTGGTTGGCATCTGTGGGTGGTGCTGGTTTACAGCCACCACAGATCTCCCTGCGGAGCTGAGGAGGGGGCGGTACCTCAGCCAGTACCCTTTCCTCTGAAGCCCTGTGAGTCCCACTGTGCCCTGGGATCGTGGTGGGCTTGGGGCATCCCGTGTGGAGGTTGTGACTGTCATCTGGTCAGGCTCTGGATGTGATGGATGCCACAACCCAACAGGGTCTGTGCTTGCCATGGGCACCTGCAGCACCTACCACAAGGAAACGGTCCATCCGTTGGCTCCCTGAGTAACCTCTCTGTAACTGTACAGCTTGCCTTTGAAGCTCGGTATACGTCTGCGTTGTGCCCATGTTCTGAGCATATCAGGGATCTTGGAAATAGCCTTCCTATCTTGCTGCAGAAGAAAACACCTCTCACTTTTTAATAAATGCCTGGTTGTCTTGTTATCTCTTCTCTATTGAAGCTGTCCAAGCCAGTTTTTCTCATTTCACTGGGCTCTTTTTCTAGCATGCTACTTAAAGGCATTTTGTCAAAATAGCGGTAATTTTACTTTATATATATGTGTGTGTGTGTTACATGACTAAAGTATTTTAATCTGGGCTTACTGCACTTTTAAGGACTTTCAATTCAAAAGTGATAGTTCAAAAAATATGTGATATTTTTTTAGTCTCTGACTTGCAGAGAAGCTGTGCTTACAGCAGTGCTGAGCTGCTTCAGTATCCCTCTCAAAATATATTTCATTAAGAACGGTCCATATGGCGTGTCAGGGAGAAGGGGAGTGTGGAGCAGAACCTGTGTCTGCCAAAGAAAACTGTTTTGATCTAATGTTCAGCATAGTACAACTTTGGGGGAAAAGAATAAACATTGTCAGATGGGTGCTGCCAAATTTCACGATTTATCAAGAATTTCAGGCTGTTCAGTGATATTTTTTTTTTTTTCTTCTGAATACTCCAGTTTCTGGAGTCTTGTGATTTACACAAGACTGTTCATTTTCATTTTTAAAATATGTGGTAAAAACCAGCCTCAAAACATGGAACCAGGAAGCTCCAGTGTTAGCAAATTCATAAAATCCTTCATGCTGTTATGTTTAAAATCTGGTGACTTTTTCAGTGCAGCTCCTAATTTGGAGATGTGGGTTGTGAAGTGTTACTGTCCACATGGAGCAGGAACCGGAGAAGGGTAACTTCTCCGGGGTAGTGGGTACATTTTTTTATTATTTTGATTGTTTCCAAGGTAAATCTGTCTGACTGGTTCTCTTCTTTTCTTTGAGCTTCACTGCTTTCACATGCTGCTTCTGATGTCCCGATAAGAGCAGTTAATGAGCTGTGTGGTGCTGGTGGCAGGGACACGCGGAGTCATCTGCGTGTGTAGGTGCGCGCTGGTGTTCCCCGAGGGTCTCGTGAAAGTACAGGGGGAGAGCTGGTGTTTTCCTCTGCTGCTTTTGACCAAACAAAACCAAATCGTTGCATCTTCACAGCCCTTTGTGACTGTGGTGGTGCTCTGGGCCAGTGAAACTCACAGTTGTTCTCAAAGAGCCTCCGTCCCATCTCCGTACTTGCCCGTTGGTCTTCAGTGCTTATTTGTTTTAAGGTGGGACAAATTAAAAGTCCCGGAGTTTGAGGAATGAGCCATTTTCCCTTCTTCACCCATCCCTGCCTGAGCCCCAGCTCTCACTGACCCTGTCCTGCTTGGTGGTGGGGGATGCTGTGCCTTCAGGAGTCAACCCAAAATTTTCTCATGATTTCCTGTAGTCTCATCTGAACTCATCTTTAACTTTTTTTATAACATATCCAGAGAAATTTTCCAAGTTTGTCTAAGGTTAATTCACCCCAATAAATAGAACCTCCCGTCACTACAATGTACAGCATTTTATACCTTTTGGGCTCACTCTGGGAAAGGTTTGGAAGATGCCACCTAATTAGAGTCTGGGGAGCTGAAGGAGCTGGTTTTGAATTTCTGACACTCGAGACAGATGCAGTTTTGATCCTTATAATCTCCCTGGGGGCTCAGTGTGTAGATCTAGAAAGTCTGCAAATCCCATATCAAACAAGAGGAGGTCAGTGACAAACAGGAGGTGGGAGGATGCTCAGGTGCGGGTGAGAAAGGTTCAGTCCTGCTCTACTAAGGAAAGGCCTTGGAGAGCTGCTGCCGAAAGAGATGATCAGAGTTGTTCAGTAATTTTGAAGTCTGACCCTCCAGGTTTAGTTTGACCTTCGGAGTGATGAAACGAGCCTGACTCTAAAACAAACTGCTGTGTCTCGGACTGGGGAGCACTGGCACCAAACCTGAAAAGATGGAGCCATTCTTAATCAGTCCCTGAAATCGGCTGCTTTTGCAGTAATTTGCTGGAGAGGCAGTCAATGCCGAGTAAGTTTAAAAAATAATAGGAAATAGTGTTTGCATAGGTTTCGGTGGTGCAGAGCTGGGAGTAGCTGAGAGGGCTGTATCCTGGCAGAGAGCAGCAGCTCCTCGAGCAGAGAAGTGTCAAATCTCACTCAGGTTGGTGGTAAGCTTGAGGTCTGGTTTTATGACATTACAAAATGACCCTTTATGGTAGTTAAGTGTTACAAATGAGTAACTAGTAAATAATGTAAAATACTGGTTTCCATTGCCTGTGTTCTCCTACCAGTAAGGCACTGGGAAAGCCCTCAGGGGGCAATGGTGAGCACACAGGAAGGAAAACCATCGTGTTTCCTGGAGTTTTGGTAGCGTTTTGGCTGATCGTTATCAAAGTTCCTCGAAGGAGTCTCCCGAGCTCTCCCTAAACGGGGCTGGGGGAAGGGAGCAACCAGGGCGGTTGTTGCTGAGGTTACGGAAAAGGCCAAACAAACAGACACCTCTGGGGAGGAGGGAACGCTGAGTCTGGCACAAGGTCTGTACACTGGGGCCATTTTACTTCTTCCGACCTGGAAAAAGTCACTGCTCATGCTTTACTCCTCCACTCCTCCCTGCTTTTTTTTGGCCCTATCCTTTTTTTTTTTTTCCCCATGTTGGATTAGCTTTGAATTTACTACATTGAAGCAAATTTTGCAGGAAAAAAAATGAGGAAGATTGCAGTAGAAAATGAGTAGAGTATGAGAATGAGGAGAGGTTGAAAGGACGGTGTGCTACGGCCAGAGCAGTGAGGTTAAAATCCGGCCCCTTTCAGCCCACTGTGGGTTCAGTTGTGAGATCAGCACTGTAACCTTCCCGATGGAACGGGTACAAGCCTCATTTCTCCAGACGCTTAAAACTGGGTTAGCAAAAGCATGAGCAAAACACGGTAAAGAACACTTTTGCCTCAACCTCATGGGGGTGGGACAGATCCTTTCTGGAAAACATTTCCCAGCTTGCAGACGGCACTTGAAAATGCACAGTTAGAAATCTGTGAATCTTCCCATGGCTTGTTTCCAGGTTATTTTTCTTCCTGTTTCTTTTCCTTTTTTTCCTTGTCCTATTTTAAGTGTTGGCTACAAAATAAATGCTCTGCTTACTACAGTCCTTTATCATGTACTGTTTTCAGCAGACACTCAAGAATTAAATATGTACAATTTCCATAATACTGATTATCCCTGTTTAAGTGCTATTTTAGAGGGTATTAATTTCTGTTGCTCTAACAGCCGCAGCACTTAGCACCACCAGCCCCGTTTTCCCTCTGTGCTGGGGTTTGGCCTGAATTGCCCATCACCACCGGTTTTAGCCCCCTGCTTTGAATGGAAACATGTTTCTGTGCTGCGGACGGCCAGAGGCATGCCAGGCGAGCAGTCGGTGCCTGGTTTGAAGGCGGCTGCCTCTGTCACTTTTGATCCCTTCTGTTTTTTGTATGCAGAAACACAAAGCACAATTAGAATACAGTTATATATCCTCATAGTTATTAAAGCTTGGATTAACATGACATAAAGTTTTGTCTGGGGAGCCTTTTGCTATGGCTCAGGGAGCATTTTTGTGTGACAGTAATAGGCTACAGTTAATATACTTGAATGATACCAGAATCTGTGTAATAAGACAGAACAAAGGGAGTTTATTTGAAGCTTGAATTACAAAGGTGGAGTTATCATTGTGAACAATCCACTGAGATCGCAGCTTAATTATTGTATCTTGCATTATTTTGGCATAATAAAGCATAGTCAGTGAAGCAAAGTTAAAATATATGTATATACATCTGAGAAGGACATCTTGGCAGTCATGCAGGATTGACGTGTCACCTTCTTCTTAACACCAAATCCTCCCTTTGCCCGTTTTTGCCATTTGTTTGATTTACCGAGCCTGTTTGCCGTGATTCAAGAGTCTCTTGTAACGTTTCTAGGAGAGATTCATCACTAGGATGTAACCCATTCAAATCACTTTTGGGCAGGAAATGGAAAGTGTTTGAAGCCAAGAGGTTTCAAACGCAACGTTCAGAGACGGCGACTGGGCCCTGAAGGGGCAGAGGGTGGAGGACGTTCCTGTTTTCTGGGGCGTAGGAGAGAAAAGGAGTGAAAAGGTGGGAGCTTCCTCCTGGATCTGGTTGTTCTGGCTGTGGGTGAGTGCACGTGGGGCTCTGGGGATGTGAGGAGCGTGTGTCCCATGCGTGTGTGCATATGTGTGTGCGTGTGCTCAGGCACAGGTACGAGGCAGGTGGAAATGGCAGCTTTGGAAAACTCTTGCAAATACACCTTGTTTTGGAAAAGGCTTGCAAATACACTTGTTCAACAGCAAAATAAGCCATCCTTTTTAAAAAAATGAATCTGAGCAAAGCGTGGAGAGTAAACGGCGTGTTCTGCTTTAAAGCCCACGTCTAAAACTGTTTCAGCAAAAAGGGGTCTTGTTTTGTGGGTAGAAGAGGGGTTTTGATTCCGGTGATGGGTTATCTGCTGGAGTTACCCCTGGGCCGAGTGACAGGTTGAGGCAGAGTCACCCCAGTGTGGTCAGTCTCCCTGTACCCGGGGAAGATACAGTACATGGGGGGGACTGCCAAGCACCGCGGTGTCCCCTGTGAAAACACGCCACGAAAGTGCACCTTGCTGTAATGATCCTGCCAGGTTCTGGTGAGAGAGGGTGGCCACCAGGGGCAGGTGCTGATTTGATGGCTGGAATTGTCTTTCCCTGATGACAGGGTGCTCCTGCTCAGCTTGTGCCTGTCTCTGCCTGTTGCTGACCCTGCCCACAGCCCCGCCACGGTGCCTGCGGGGCTGGGGAGCCTTTCTCGGCGGCTTTTTGGCTATTTTCACATGTGGAGCATTATTCAGCCATCTCGCGTTTGTACTAAAGGGTAACTCTGAGCCTGAATCCCCACTACGTGGATAATAAGTGTGAAGGAGGATCCTTTTTTTAATTTTCATTTATAAACTGAAGAAAATTATTTCTTTTTCACAGAAATCATTTTGATGATTTAAGTAGCTGCGGGAGGTTGAATGGCTTCAATGTGGTTTTAAACAACAACAAGAAAACCCATCCCACAACGCTAAACATTGTTTTTTCTGCAATAGGCTGTGAAAGAGTAGTAACGTAATTCCAGAATGTGGGTCCAGTGATTATGCCTGTAATCCCTGTGCTGTCCAGGGGTAATTAAAAATTGCAGCTGAACCTTGGTTTCAAATGACTGGGTGAGACTCTGTCAAACTGATGAGAGCTTGCGTTGTTGACATGTGTAAAACTCAATTTACCCACCAATAACCGCAGTTCGTGGGCATTAAATCTCTCTCCAAACAATATGACACTGGGGCACAGCGGGATGCGCCCGCATTCGAGGGGCTGAGGTGTGAGAGGAGCTGTGCCGAGCCACAGCCGGCACCGCTAATTGCTTTCTTTTTAATATTGTATTCAGCCGTAATAGCCTGTTCTGCTGGTGGATTGCCTTTCCCAGCATTTATTACAGCGTGCTGAGGAGCTGACCGCAGAGTGGGAAGGGGTGGGGCTGAAGGGAGTAAAATCAAGGTGATACTTCAAAAATCCATCCCGACAGCCCAAACTGATGTTCCCGCCTGTGCTCCCTGATTGAGCTCAAATTAAAGGGGCCCAGGCTGCGGCGAGCGGCCCGAGTTCTCGAGTGATGACAATGGCATTTCGTGTCCAGTGCTCCTCGTTCTGGGAAACCAATGGGAGGGCAAGCGGGCTGGACGATGGGTTATCGACAGCAGTGGGCAGCAGTGATTGCTGCCCAGGGTTACAGGTAACGAGGCTTTTTTAAAAGACACGTTCCCCCAAACAGCTTTGGGCTTCTGTCTTCTCATCAGGACTTGCTGGCGTGTTATAAAAGAGGTAAAGGACGAGTCCAAACCCACGAACACCACAAATCAGAGCTAGTTCTTTGCTGATGTTCTTCCTCCTCTCTTGAAGTTGGGTGACGTGTGTGGTGCGAGTGATGCAGGGATGGGCATGGGGGCTGTAGATCCAGAGCAGCCTGTGCTCCCAGCTCTGGCTGTTTCGGGGACAGAGCTCTTGTCTTTTCAAGCAGATTGGGAAAGCAAATGCAGGGACTTGTTAGCACTAATTTGTGGCAATGAGAAAATCACTTTTGCTTTCTGTGTCAGTGGAACAGGCAGCGTGTCTGTGCGTGTGCAAGGAGCGGTGGGCTCTGAGCCATCAGCCTGAAAAAAACCAAACCCTCAAATCATCAGTGTAATGAGTGTGTCCTGAGTGCAGTTCTCTGTATCCACACCTCAGCAGCAGCCAGTGCAGGAGTCAGGGACTTGGGAGTGAGCTGTGCTGGCAGAGCTCACCCTCCTGCCTTCCTCTGTCTGCTGTGCAGCTGGGGTTGGAGAGGGGACATGGACCCCCAAGGCAGCAGTTCAGCACATGTCTTGAGCTCAGCAGCATGCAGCACTTCTTACAGCAAGGCTCTGGGCTCGGAGTTTTTCCATAAATTAAAAAATCCCTAAATGTAGAGATAGAAGCTTTCTCTGATTTGGGGTGGAGGATAAGGGAGAAGAGAGTTCTGCTGAGAAGAAATAGCCCTGGAAAAATATTCTTTAATATTCAAGTCAGTATATGAAAAGACCAATAAAAAGAAGAAGGATCGAGCAGGAAATAAAATGAAACTTTTTTTCATTACAGTCAAGGGAAACTTAGATGAGTTTCTCTTTGCTAATAAACTGCACTGTTTCATTTTGCAGCTGAGCCTTTTGCTGAAGCTGACTGTGGCAATTGTCTATACTTTTTTTTTAAACTTTGGGCAATAAAAAAGCCCTTCATGCATCAGGAAATATCGTAATGCAATACTTGTCTTATCTTCACACTTATTCAGCAGGTATTTACAAAAGGGCAGCAGGAAGCTCTTTAAACTCGATCCTGTTGCTTCGCTCAGGATGTCTCTTCCTGAGATCTGTTTACCTGTGTCGGTCCTGCACAGGCGGCTGTAAAAAAAAAAAAAAAAAAAAAACCCTGGGTTTTTGTGAACAGTTTCTCTCAGTGTGCTCTACAACAGCTCTGAGGCTCTGAGATGGGCCTTCCTGTAAGGCTGAAGGGCACTGACTGAAAACTGCTGGGTTGTTATGGTCCATTTAGTGGGTAGGATAGACCCGTGCCAAGTGTTTGGGCTCTGCAATGTGATAGCGAGGGAGCGGTTAGGTTATTTCTCTGTAGGCTTTGTCACCGGGTCAACAGGAACTTGTTTCTGCACAGAGTAATGTGATAACGTGAGGACGCAGCGAATTGTGGTGTGCTGGCCAGTGGGTCCCTTAGGTCTTAGCTCCAGAAAGCACTTCAAAGGAAAATGTGCAAATGCCATCGTTGTCTTCAGAAACCACGTCTTGGAAGGGCTTTACCTGGACTTGACTATGTGCTTGAAATTGAGCCACACTTAATAGTAGTTTCCGTTTATTTGAGTTTGTTCCTGAAACGGTCAGTGTGTGTTATTCAGAGTCCGATGTGTTGTACTTTGGTGTTCGGAGAGTTTCCGATGCAGTGTCTGGCATGTGGCTTTTAATGGTCTCTCTGCATCTTGCTCTTTGGCGTGTGTGTTTGTAGTAAACAAACCAGCTGCTCGCGGCTCAGTGTTGCATCAGTCTGGGAAATGCTGGGTTTGGAAAGAAAAACCCTTTACCTGGGGTGTAGCACACTTCATCCGAGGACCTGCAAGTGCTGCACAAACATTTGAAGCTCCTTCTCCGCTGAGAGAGGTTGTAGCCTTGTTTGTTCTGTTGCTGGGTCCAGCTCCTCTGTGGAGCCCCAGAGAAGCTGGACCCTGCCCAAAGCCTGAGGGCTGGG
>NW_010388879.1:76026-87426 GCF_000710305.1 Buceros rhinoceros silvestris | reverse complement strand
TCCTGTGCTGTCACTCAGGTGGGCTGAGTGTCATGTGCCACAGGCCAGAGCAGCCCTGGAGGCGGCCAGAGCCCCATGTCACGTGTGGAGGGTAGGATTCAAGCTCCCAGATTTCAGGGGGAGCAGGTGAAAGCTTCTGCTCAGGGGGATTTGGTGCATGGTTTGGTGGTGGCCCAGAAGAGTCCCTTGCACAATTTTGATGGCTGTCACTGCACACTTTAACCATTTTTTTTTCCCCAGGAAAAGCACCAATTCAGACATCGTCTGCCTGCCTGAATGGACCATAACAGCCGGGGAGTGGGATGGGGAGGGGAGCTCAGATGGGAGGGTGGCGCCCAGAGAGGGGTCCAGGTCCAAGCCAAGCTTGGGCTTTAACTGGCTCCGCAGCTGTGAAGCCTGCGTTTCTTGTATGGAAAATGCCGTGTGCCCTCCTGCCCTGGGAGCTGTATAAACTTGTTGGCTTTTCAGGTGGTGCCATTGCTCAGTGTGGCTGAAGCCCATCAGCAGAGAAGAGGGATACGTGTCGGCTGTCCGTGTGTGGACGTGTCCACCAGGAGCTGCCTCTCCTCGGGATGGCGTTTTTCACACTCTCGTGGTTTCCAGACCGTGTGCTGGGCCTAATGGGCAGCACCTCTTAAGTATTGTTTGGAAAAGAAAACAGATTGCAACTTTGCAGTGCTAATATGCAAACGAGCACTGTGAAGGGAAGAAGAATTATTTCTGCTGACGGCAGCTAATGTTCCGTGAAAGTAAAATCACAAACCGCCTTGCACCTGGCCTGCTGGAATGCTGAAGGAGCAATGTTCCTCCAGTGCCCCCACGGCGGCATCGCCTCCGTGCTGCCAGCATGGAGGAGAGCAGCCCTTCCCCTGCCCTCCGGCACCTCGTGGGCTGTGTCACTGGATGGGGAGCTTGGCCTGCGAGTGCACGATGGAGTAAAGGAGCTGAGATGAACTTGGTGTTGTTGGCTCTTGTGGCTGGGCTGTGCTGTGTGACTCTTGTGATATTGGATATATTTAAGCTTCAGCTGAAGTGATGTGGTTACATGGAGCTCTTGGCATTTGCTTTCAAGAGCCAAAGTTCTCCTGCGCTTCAGCAGCGGAAACGTAAACGTGTGAACCCTAATGGTTGCTGTGTGAGCACCAGAAAGAATATTTTAAAATTATTGTGCATGCATTTAAAATGTACAGTGTGTGTTTGTCTCATGTTTTTAACTGGTCATGACTCCTTCAGGCAGCCAGTGAGGGGACAGGGCTGGAGCAGGACGGAGGGAGCTCACGATCTTCATTGTTTGTGGATCTTTCAGGAAAACAGTTACCAAAAGATACGCAGTTGTTGGGAAAATCTGTAGAAAGTGATGCATGATATGTGCATGTGTGCCGGGAGGCAGGAGCCTTGAACAGGCAGACGAGGATGCCTGTGGGAGATGGATCTTCTGATGCAGAGATTTCCAGGATGGTGGTTGGTTCTGGGGCCGCATACAGGTCACTTAAAATGCCTGTAGCTTAATTTCCTTTCTAGTCCCACCCTCTTCCTTGTCTGTTAGATGGGTAAAACACAAAGACGTTTTGAGGCAGGGTGAATTAAATGTTTGTAGGAGAGTTTGGAGGCTCTCCAGCAGATGTTTTGAACTAGATTCTGTTCTTGTCTCTCTGGTGAAGGGCAGCAGCAGGAGCTCCATGATTTAACACTGGCTTCAGATTGAATGAGCTCAGAATATGCTCCTTCTCCTGCTTTTTAACGCATACTGAAGTGTTTATAGCTGTTGACATATATTTTAAAGGTATCAATTGCTCCCTGTCTCTCACTGTAGCACGGACCAACTTTGATCACAGGGGAAATTTCCAAGGCACCAATTTCTGGCAGAAACGTAGACTGGAGTTTATTATAGCAGTGATGGAGGCGCTGCTCTAATTCACAAATACGTTTTGTTAACCAAATGCTACAGCTTCCGTAAACAGATATATCGTGTGACATGAGATCAGTCTGTTTCCCGACACAGGCAGGGATGTCTGCTTTCTGTCCTTTGTTCGGTCGGCTTGTGCTTTTCTTAAAGAAAGCGGCTTGTCCAGGACAGGGGCCGCAGTTGTGTGTGTGGCAGCAGACGTCTGGATTGCTGGAGAGGAATGAGGAGAGCAGCTCTGCCGCAAGAGTTGTGCCCCTGGCAGTGTGGGGTCCTCCCGCTGCTGTCCCCCATGTCCCCATCCTCTGCAGCTGCTCACTGGGGATGCCGCGGGCTGCAGAGCTGGCTCCAACTGCAGCTTGGCCTGCCCTTACCTGGAATCCCATCCATGGGCAAAACCCCACCAGTGCAAGACTGGTTTTAGCTGGTGAGCCACATCCACCAGGCCAAAGGTGGGTGATAGCCTCAGTGGGCACAGAGCAGCCGTTCTTGATGGTGCTAGCCAGCACAGGACCTGCTCGGCTGCAGGTGATTTAATGCTGCAGCACAGATAGGTTTGTCTCGCTGTCCCACAGCAGAGGTGGAGGTGTGTACCTGCCTCACTGGGCTGGCCTGAGGAAGATGAACGTAAAAATGCGGTGGGGCTCAGGCAGTGCCGGTCTTGGCCAGGTCAGTGTGTGTGTTACCCTGGTGGATACAAAAAGGGTCATTGTGGCAGCTCCTGCTGTACTTCTGTGGCATTTTGTTATCCCTGTCACCATCCAGAGATACTTCAGGCTTGCAGGGTGTCTTGAATGGTGGCACTCCTGGCTGTCCCAAGATCACCAAGGCCCTGAGCCTTTGGGACTGGGCAGTACCACGTCTCTGCCTGTTCTCAGCAAAAGATGCTGCTTTTCTGTGGTGAAATTCGAAGTGTGTTTGTGCAAATCTCCATCGCTGCAGGGCTGGAAGCAACACAGCATCTAGCAGGGTGTTCTTAGCCCATTGTTGGGGGTTGTGTGTGACCACATGGAGTTGAATCTTGGGTTCTTGCTGCAGGTGGTCCTGTGTATTCTCTGCACCCTTTTCCTGTTGGGATCTCAGAGCACTGAACTGCAGCGGGATGTGTGTAAGCTCAGAGTCCTAGCACCGCTGGCCTGCTAGAAGAACAAGAGGATTGGGAATGTCTTGCTGGCTCCTGCGAGCTCTCTGAGACCAGGTCTCGGTGCCGGCTCCTCTGACTCTCTCGCTCTGTTTCAGAAATGCAGTGTTGGAACCTGTTTTCCCATCAAGCTAAGGAGACCCTGGGGACAGCTGCCTATGCGCTGGTGGGCATAAATTGTTCTGGGCAATTAGGCCTGACTGCAGGACTTGATTGTGGAGATGGGAGCCAGCCCCAGGCCTGCTCTGCTCTGACGGAGACAAGCTACTCTGTCCCTCTAACAGCACAGCAAACATACACGTGCCCTGCAGCCAAGGAGAGGGTGGCACTGTGACAGTCTTGCTTGGCTCTTTGTGCCACTGTTGTCTTCAGCTTGATTTCAGCTGTGAAAGGCATCCCTGAAGGACGTGGTCTTACAGGCAACTGCGAGGTGAGGGCCACCTTGTCTAGAGAGAGTGGCTGCCAGTGCCCACGTGAATGAGGAGTTGCCTCTTGGAGCGGTTTGTTCTGCACCTCTTTTTCTTGCAGGGACCCCAGTGCCTCTCTCTGGTGGTGGTCTTGGCTCCGTAGGTATGTCATACCTTTTGGAGAAACGTCTCTGGGGGTTTATGCAGTGCCAACTATTCTGCTGGGTGCGGTCATTACCAGCTTAAACTGATGTTACAACATCTTACTGGTGCTGCCCTTCCTTCTTTTCCTTCCTCTTTTCACTGCCTTTGCTGCTGCTGGTCCTGCTGTGCCACAGCAGCCCCTGATGCCCAGGAAAGAGCGGTCTTCATGTTCGAGTCATTTGTTGGTTAATTGGGGTTTGGGTGTTCTTGCAAGAACCTTGTCTTCCCAGTTGATGGTGTTAGTGAATGTGTGCTGGAGATCTGATGGGGACAAGGGAAGTTCTCAGCCAAGATAGCAGCAGGTCAGAGGGAAAACTCAGAGTCCTCATGTAGTTTGTAACTTGATCTGAGCGTGGCAAAGAGCCTTGCTTTCATCAGTACTTCATATTATTAATGCCAGAGGAGGAATTAACGAGAAATCATCTATGGAGTCATCTTTAATTTGCCCTGCTGTGGAAAGCTGTTTTTTCTGCAGAGCATTTATCATTCTTACATCCCCCTTGGTAGAGTAAGCGTTGAGTAACGTGTCGTTGTTTTGCAGGAGCATTTTGAAGTCCAAGAGTAGCCACCATGCTTTTTGGCAAGCATTTGGGGTGCGCTTTGCCATGTCACGGCTGGTGAGCAAGCCCTGAGATTAACGTGATTGAATGACTGTTTTAATTTCAGCCCTGATGGAGCAAAATTAGCTGCAATGATATGTGTGTGTTGAATAAAATTGTAGTTTTATTAGCTGTAATTGCTGAAGAAGACTTTTTAAAGACTTGACTGCTGGGGGAAAAAATTGCTAGCACTGGAATTTGTTTTTGCACAGTGTGGCATTGATTATTATCGTGGTGCATAATGTGTCAGTCCTCGGTTGGTAGGTCATCTCTGCGAGACACTGGGAAGCGCTCAGCGAGGGACCTCTCCGTGTGCCTCCAGCCCCCCGGGGAGCACTACACAAACTGTGCCAGATCCGCGGAGGGTACGAATCTCTCACCAGGCAGCCAGGGCTACCTAGTGGAGCTGTAGCAGTTCCTGCTTTCAGTCTGGGATGTCTCTGGTTTGCTCCCTGGTGTATCGGCCAACACAGCAGCTGTCAGGGCGAGCACAGGAGTGGAGCCCGTGAGCGTGGTGGGGTGGTAGAACGGGGACCAGTCCAGCTCTGGGTTGGGAGCCTCTGGTTCGGTGTGGTCCTGTGTGCTGGGACACAGTGCTGCAAATGCTGCGGGCTGGCAGGCTGGGGCAGGGAGGGATGCAGTCTGGGCGATGAACTAGGATGCTGAGGGTGCCTTCAGTCGGGAAGGAGCTGCCTGGGAGGGGGGGGACATCTTTGACAGAAAGAGGGGAAAAGGTTAAAGTATTTGTTTCTTTGTTTAATTCCATTGTAATCAAACCCAGAAGCCTGCTGTGGGGGAACCATTTTTTTCTAACTGTCTGGTATGTAATATGCATTTGTCTTAATTTATGTGGGGAGAGGTTGTAAATCTGCAGAAGCGCGTTGCTGGCGCTTGGATTTCACATGCGCATTTAAAATAATAGCACCTGACAGTTTACTAGCAGCTAAGAGGTTTTTCTGCTTCAGAAAGCAAAATATTGGTGGAGTTGTGCAATGAGTATAAATAATTTGAGAAATTAGACCAGAATATCCCGCACACTTTTCTTGGGAGAGCAGAAGGAGTGATAGACCTGTAAAGTTCACAAGTCAGGGATCGGAGAGGGTGGAAACACCGCCCAGCCGTGTGTAGCTGAATGTCATCCTTCTGTAATTTCTTCTCTCCCAGGACCCAATCTGAACTGCCACTGTGTTCGATTACAGCGCGTTATTTCATTTGTCTGCCTTAATTCTTTCTTACCTTGAAGGGATGGAGAACATAGCACCAACTACTTGGGACTGTTGGAAATAAACAGCCTCTCCGTCCCGGGGCGCGGAACATAAGGAAGGAACATCTTGACCTGCTTGGAACGTGTTGGAACCTCAGGGTCTGGATCAGGAAAAACTTTCCAGGGCTGGATGAGGAGGATTGTGAGGCATAAAGGCTGCTGTGTGTCCATTCGGGGTAGTTATGGAAGTCACTAGTTTCTCTGAGGAGGTTTTACTCAGTGAGCAAACTTGATTCAAATGGAAAATAAAAAGAGCTTGGAGATGTGAAATAGTGGCTGGGCTTACTCCTGCACGTGTGCAGGCACCTCGTAAACGAATGGTGGCTTTACCGGCTGCATGGTCGTGGCCATCTCTTGGGTGTGCCAGTCTGTACAGACATTGTGCGGTTGTAGAAACACAAGACCAGATGTGAAATTTTCCAGAAAACGTCCTGGTTTGGTCATCTCAGCTTTCAGGGGCAGCACTGTGCTCCCGTTTCTGGAGCACTGTCCCCAGGAGCTTGCAGAATCGCTGCTGGCCTTTGCAGGGCACTCAGCAGCTTCATTAAGGTGTGGGCGGCGATGGGCTGGCACCGGGTTTGATCATCTCTGACTGCTCAGGGCTGCCCTGTGGAAAAGAGAGGAGTTGAAACTCCTCAAGAGGGAAGTGGGAGGAATGAAAAGGGAATATTGCGTGTTCTTGAGCCGGGCTAGATCAGTTGCATTAAATTCAGAGCCTTTCTGAGTACAATTAATAGCTATTTTATTTAGGTCACCCTGGTTTTGTTGCTTTAAATGTATGCCTCCATTAAAGTGGAAGAAAATCAAATACATTTATCTCTGTGGAGCCTTTTGTGAACTGGTTGGGCATATTTTAAATAACCCAGGGTACTGTTAGGATTATTAAAGCCTTTGGCTCCTCCAGGTTTTTCTTTCCTCCTATTCTTCCCTATTCCTCCTTCCAGGCAGTGAGTAATGAAGAGGTATAGCCCTTCTTCTTCCAGAACCCCAGGTGGATTGGGGGGAAAAAAAAGTTAAATAAACTAAAGCCTATTAGTTAGGCTTTATATAAGAAACTGGGTCTAAATTGGATATACCTATGAGGCATGCTGGGACAGAGGAGAAGTCTGTTGGCTTAAGTGTCCATTTGTAACTTGTATTATCTGGCAAGTCTTTTTTTCTTCTCCTTTTTATTTACCTTAAGTGCTAAGACCATCCATTTAGTAATACACTCTCATTAGTTCGGATTAATCAGCTCCTTTAAGCCTCCATATTGAGCCATACATCTGAAAAGAGACACGTTTTCGGACGGCCAGCTGCTTTCTGAGCACGCTGGGTGGGAGGTGGCTCTCTGCATGGTGGCTTGGCATCTCACACCGGTACTGGGAAATCCAGCTCCTTGCTGGCGGGCTGGTTTTCTCAGTGCCCTGAGAATATGTTCTCAGGAGGCTGGTGAGGGGGTTCCACTGGCCTGTGGGGTGGGTGACCAGCCAAGCCTTGCATGTGGCAATTACATCCTCCAGTCCTGTTTCTAACCCTGGAAAAACCTTCCTTCTCATTTGTAAGCTGGTTCCATGTTTTGAGTTGAGACTGGGAAAACTTGCACTTCAGGCATCTTTAAATGACTGGGTGGGGAAGGGAGCCTCAGGCTGGAGGAGAGGGTTAACTTTTTGCTGGTCGCAGCTCCTGAATGTACTTGAGTTTTGTCTGTGGGTTGTTTTTGGTTTTTTTTTCCTTCCCCTGCAATAGGGATCAATTTGCTTACTACAGGGTTTACTGCCGGTTACCTTGACTGTGTCCCTTATTTCTCCTTGATGAAAACTTGAACAAGCCGCTTGTGTTTGATTCACAGAGAACCGTGAGAAACGGGCTGTGTGTGTGAGGCAGTGTGGTTTTCTCATTCTATTCAGCCCTTTGTATATTCAAATTCTTCTAGTTTCAGTTCTTGCTGTTCTGCCAGATTTCCATACCATTGATGGGTTTTCTGAATTAATAAGTTTCTTCGCCCCCCTCCCTCCCATACCCTCGCCACCTTTTTACAACTGGTGAAAAGTTTTTCTAAGCGCGCTGCCCTCTCCATATTGATTTTCTTCTCTTGCTTGTCTAACCAGCTCTTAGATGTTTTATTTCACAAAGCATTAATAGAATTTTCCTTTTGCCGTTGCACTTTATCTATTCAGGAGGTTTCAAGAAGTCTCATTGTGTCACCGGACTATGGAGGAAAGAGGCTATTCTTCTGTTACAATGGCTGCCCTAAAAAATAACGCAGGGTGGGGTAAACTCAGAAAGGGCAGAGACGGAGATAAAATGTTCTGACCTTAGGAGACAGAAAAGATAACCAATTAGACATTGTTGAAAGGGCACCAGCTGGCTTAAAGAACACCCCACTGATTATTTTTTCTTAAAGCCATGCTTGGTCCACTCTGAAACTCGGCTGCAGAGCCGCTTCCCCCCTTGCAGGCTTTCAGAGTTGAACCAACCCTTTCATAGGGAGCTGCGCGCCTGGTTCTGATCCCAGAAGTAGGTAGCGCTGCTTGGGGGGATGAAGTGCCCACCCCCAGGGTGTCTGCGCACCTCGGGTCCCAGCCAGCACGCTGGAAATCGCCTGGATTAGCCCATGCAGGCTGCGTTTGTCACTGCTAATAAGGATCTATTTGCATAAAAAAGATCTCTGCCAAGATCATCATTCCAGCAAAGCGGGGCCTTAGTACACATGGCAGAAAACGTTGTTTGCCCAGAGGACGTGTGTCTGGTGGGTGAGAGACACGTCACGTTGTGCAGGTGGGAGAGGCGACCAAAACTGCAGATCCTCGCTATGACCAGGACCTGGACCCGGAGCCCCCTTGTGTGCCTGGTCCACTGCCAGGACATGTCCCTCCTGTCACGGCAGCACTTGGAGGAGCAGGATGAAGCTGCACAGGAGGTTCAAACCCGTGGTGGTGCTGCAGTGGCAGAGGGTTTTGCATCCCGCAGCTCAGGCTTTGGCCTGCTGGGAGACTTCAGGCTGAGACGTGGCCGTGCTGAAGTGAGGTTAGAGCTGTGTTGTGCCTCATGTCATGTCTCTTCTCTCCCTACAAGCAACACAAGCAGCTTTTCTCAAAGTCCCCATAATATCCTCGCAGGAGGAGGTGTCATTTTGAAATGACTCTGAAAGGGCGAGGATCCAGCCAGGAGAGCCTGTGCACAGCAGCACCCTCCGGGGTGTGGGTCAGGGGACCTGCTTGGGCTGGTGGGATGGGTGCTGCAGGGTGCCTGAGACCTCGCTGAACTCTGGCGTGGGGTTTGAGGCACAGAACTTAAACTGGAAGAGCTGCATGTTGAAACTTCTGCAGCAGTGATTGGTGTGGGGAGAAAAGGGTGGTCTGCCCACCAAGGCAGAGGAAGCAGCGATGCTCTAGGAAACAGCACCAGGTGCAACATGTAATTTTTAGTTCCAATGAGGCCAAGACCTGCAAGAATGAAAAAATAAAGATTGCTGTGCAAATGTAACCCCAGAGCAGAGATAAGCAGTTGTGGTAGGGTGAAGGGGAGCTCTGTCCTTATCTGCCTTCTGATATTACTCATACTTGTGAATTTTTTTCCTTGAAGTGAAGAAAAACAGCAGGACAAGTAGCCCTGTGCTTAATGTGGTTTGGATTTTTCAGTGCATCAGCATCTTCAGGTCTCATTCAAGATGGGTATCGAGGAGGCCTGTTCTCCTCCTCCCTCTCAGGTCATTGCTAAGGCATTTTGCAAACCACTTGGACTGAAAAAGTTCAGAACAAGTTAACCAGAGGCAGATTTTTAGATTAATTTAGGCATCGTGTAAGGTTTTGCTGCACTGCGTGATCTGCGTGGGCACAAAGGAAGAGGTCAGCACAAAGTGGCCCCAGGTAGCTGGGGTGAAAGGGAGACCCTTTAGTGCCCTGTCGAAGGTGAAGAGAGCGTGTAACTGCATTGTAAATCACTTACCTAAATAAATGATGTCCAGACAGCCAGAATATAAGAACATGGAAGTATCGCCAAAATTACTGGGGATGAAAAACCCTAAAAAGCCCCACCCAAACTAACAAAAAACCCGCTCCCACAGACAGCCAGTGGAGTCCTTTAAAGAACAAACCCCATTCTTTAAGGATCTTCTCCTCTCCTGCAACGTCTTCCAGTGCAGCAGTGGTGTTGGTTTTCATCAGCCCCTGGTCAGGAGCAGCAAGTCAGTAATGCCTTTCAGAAGGACTGCTCAGGACGGTGCGGGCAGGGTGCGGGACCGACCTGCCCCAGCTCGCACAGCCTCTGAGCGACAGTTTAAAATGTGATAATGCTGGAAAATAAACCCCAGCACAACATCCTTCTAAAATAAGTGCAAAATTTTAGGTGTGGCTGCGCAGATTACATGGAGGTGGAATAAATCATGCAAATAGTAATGAAAGTTGAAAGCAATTTGGTTGCACTTCAATACGTTTCATCAGTCATCTCTCTTCTGAAGTGGAAATGCCAAGCCTGATGCGAATTAAACTTTCTCCCTCCTCCCTCTCCTCTCTTTCCTCTGGCTTTTCAAAAGGCCTTTTGAAAATCTCTGAATACCTTTCTCAGCTGACCAGATTTTACCCTGCTCATGCTTCTTGTAACCTTCTAATTCTCAGCCAAGACAGTGACTCTAATTTGGAGAGGTCCTGGGCTTGATTTGCATCCACGATTCCTCTCTTGGCCCTTCCTTACCTCCCTAAAAAAGGGACGAAGGCTGAGATGAGGCACAGCCAGGGACCCAGGAGAGGTGGAAGAGCTCCTTAGATACTTGGCTTTTTAGGGCAGCAGAATATTTAATGTTCACTTTTCTGCTTCAGGATCAAATGTCAGCTCGGAGGGGGTTGAAAGCTGCAGATTTCCAAAAGGAAGAGCTGACTGAGCAAAAGCCAGGAGATCTGACGGATCGTTTGTACCCAGCTGAGGCTGCTCCTGCCTTTGTCTTCCCTTCCCAGTTTGTCTGTCATGGCTTCACAAACCATCAGCCAGTGTGTTAAAGCATGCATCTCCCCGCTTCTGTCTTGCAGGTAGAGGACGCCATGCTTATGTTTGACAAGACGACCAACAGACATAGAGGTAAGAGAGAACCGGAGCTCAGCCATTGCGTTTTGTGACAGCTTCTGCTTGGTGAACACAGCCAAAAATCAGTGTCAACACGGTGACCCGGTGGCTAAATCCCTCTGTCCTGCAGGTGTTGCAGTGGAAGGGCTGTTTGGCATGTAATGCCGTGTGTCAACGTGGGTTTTCTATTAGAGATGACTTTTCTGGTCAGTTTAATGACTTACCTTTGGGAGGATCATTGTCAGGCTTGGTGGCATCCCTGGATGTGGTAACGCCCAGGGAGCTGGGTGTGGTGAGGCTGCAGGGAAGCAGAGGGTTTGTACCACGGTGGTGAGCATTACCCCTCCGCCGAGGTTTCAAGCATGCTGGAGTTTTGAGGCAGAGGTCTGCTTGTCCTCCAGTGGTGGTAGCTCAGAGTAAGCAGGATCTCCAGAAGAGGAATTACTCTCCACATATTTCACAAGAGAGACGAGGTTTCATCACTGCTTGTACGGTTCTGTGAAAAGGAGCTGAGGATCATTTTCAGTGTTATGGCTGTTCCTTTCAGTGGAAATAAATGATGCTCCTCTGTCTCTCGGCTAGCAGTTTGCGTTATCACTGCAGCAGAGAAGCCAAGCTCCAGGCAGAGAGCAGCCCAGGGGCTGCTCCATTCACCTGGGAGCAGGGAAACGCACCTGGGCTCTCGCAGCGACACCAGAAGCAGCACTGGGGCAGGGTCCATTCTCTCCAAACAAGATCGATTTTATGTCGCCAATCTCTCTGCTTTAACATTTCGTGTGTTTGGAGGCAACGCAGCAAGCCAGCGCTGCTTGTGGCTTCTGCCCCCGTGTGATGGCGTGGCC
>NW_010388879.1:72048-75973 GCF_000710305.1 Buceros rhinoceros silvestris | reverse complement strand
GGGTGGGAGGCAGCGCAGCAAGCCAGTGCTGCTTGTGGCTTCTGCCCCCGTGTGACAGCGTGGCCGTGTAGCCCCAAGGTTTGTCGTTTGCCCTTTGCACTCCAGCCTCTTTGTGGGGGTTCTCGTGATTGATACGGTTATTGTCTCAGCCTCGAATGTGTCAGCTGCTCGGAGGGGTGGTATGTAGCCTGTTTGTTTAGGGAGGCTGCCAGGAGGTGTAAAGGAGCCTGCGCCAGTGACAGCGATGGGAGTGCTGGGAATAGGAGGGGGAAACAGGCCGGAGTGCCCGGCTGCTGCCGCCTCACCATGGCAGGGGCAGACCTGTCTGAATTCCGCACCGCTCTGGGATTTGCTTTAATGAGCAACTCAGTGGGTGCTGATGCCCGGGTGAGTTAGGCACACCTCCAGGATAGCATTCCCTCCCTCCCAGGCATTGATTCTTCTCTGAAGTCAAGGATTTGTAGTACCCTGGAAAATTCAGCAGCAGTGAGCGAAAGACTTGCTTGAAAAGATATGTTCTTTGGAGCCAGGAAAGGCATGTGAACAACCAGTGCCCATCAGTTTTGTAACACCAACCAAGTGTCCAAAACTCTTACATGCTTTGGAAAGTTCAACCCATGACTACTTCCTTTTATATCCAGGGAATTTTCCACCCTCTTTTTTGCAACCACCCTTAAATGGTCCATAAATACCCTTCTCCATTCAGGATCTTGGCACATTGTTTGTTGCATTGAAGAGCTCCGTTATGTGGTGCTCTGGCAGCTGGGCTCCAGGACTCCTGGGGTCTCTGGTCCCAGCAAGTAATGTACTTGGCAGCTGTGGCTCCTGTGAAGGTATTTCAGGAAGTCGTCTGCCTGCTTCTGTTTGTATTCCTTGTTTTCTTCTCTTTAGACTGTTTCTTAACCTGGCAAGTTTATGCAGAGTGCATTCCGTTTGGCAGTGCATCACGGCGTTCATCTCCATGCCCTCCAATCCTTTAGAGGATTTTGCAGCCCGATTTGCATGTCCCTGACCTGTGGTTTCTTATCTCTGCCTCTGTCACCCCATGGGCAGGTTTCTGCCATCCCCCTCCAAGGGTGCTGGAGGCGCAGGGGACTCCACGTGGGTGGCTTGTCCTGAGGGACGTCAGCCTGTCCTGAAGCCCAGCAGCTGCTGGGAATGTCCCAGTTCCTGGAGTTTTGTTCCCACTGGGGCTCTCAGCTGTGCCTGCAGTGAGCTCTGTTCCTGCCCACCCAACTCTCTGGTGGTCCCTTGAACAGCTTGTGCCTGCCTATAGTGGACTCTGCTGCCAGGGAGGCAGGAGACTCTGCGGACACATTAAAAATAGAGCAGTGGTGCATTAGTCCTTCCTTTGCTTCCTGCAAGCAAGATGCTTGTCTGTTCTCCACGTACCCTCAAGGTGATCCCTCGCCGGTGACTCTGTGCTGCTGTAAGCACTTTCCAGGGCGTGAGGGCAGCGGGAAGTGTTGGAGTTTGTGTTCTGCTTGTGCTGAGCTCTGCTCTAAGAGCTCTGGTTCAGCTTTTCTGTGCTCTTAGGAGAAGCTGGAACAGTGCACCAGGGAGCCCTGCTCTCAGGTGTGAACCTGAGCGATAAGCCCCAGAGGATGGAGTCCTCTTTCAGAAGCATCTTTGCGCTGTCTTACCTGGAGAAAAGATACAGAACTGCTGGAATTGGGGGCTGCAGGTGGAGGGGCACCTTAGCTGCCAGGAAGCCTTTCACTTTTTTACACAGAGTGCATTTACACAATGCATGTTGAAGAGGCAACAAGTCTCCCTTTTTCCCCTCAGGAATTCTGTGAATTTATTTCACTGGTTATTTTTTTTATAGCCTATGTGCAAGCCATAACATTTCTCTTTGTGTTAGAATCCTCGTGTAAGCTGCTAGATGAGATCTAAGAGGGGAGGAACTGAGAGTCCAAAAGGACCAAAAACTGACTCCAAATGCTGTTGGGTGGAGGTGACAAGACCCGCACCTCCTGTGTGCTGACCAGCGTCAGGCCCCAGACCTGGGTCTCTCCTGCTGGCAGGTCAGGCTGGAGCCCCCCCTCCCTGTGTCTGGCAAACAAGGGAGTTCTCTGGCAAGAGGGAGGGTCAGCTCTGTTTGTGAGGCTGTTTCCCAGGGAACAGGCTGACCCTTCTACTGGGTGAAGGACAATGCTGCTTATTTGCTAGGATCAGTCAAAATTCCTGCAAGTGGGTGAAGCCCGACTGGTGCCAAGGGCTTTGCTGTTTGGCCAGAGCAGCTGCCAGGAAAGCATGAAAGTCTGAGCTCTGGGTCTTTATCTCTGCCAAGTACAGGTGGGAAGAAGAAATAAGTGTAAAAGGCAGGGTAAAGAGTCATCTTCATCTTCATGCTTGAATTTATCCAGCCTTTTCTGACATTTTTTCCTTCTCTGTGCAGGTAGCTATCCCTAATCAGGCTAATAAACTGGCGAGCGGGCCGTCGTGATGAAGTGTGTTCTGCTGCACCCATTGTTCATAACATCACCCTGGATTTTACAAATTGTGACATTCTGATTGTGGTGGAAACAAGTTTAAAATGCAGTAGCATGCAGCAACACTGTTAATGGCAATTCTTAAAACCACTTGCGGGTTGCAATCTGTATCTTCAAATTAGTCAAGGGAAGGAGAAATGGCAGATAAAATATCCGTTGTGGCTTTCTGTCGTTAGTCTATGCCTGGAATAATCAACGTAGGCAAGGGAAAGGAAAAGTATTGAAATTCACTCCCTACTGGTAGGAGGCAAGATAAATTCCCTTGCAAGCAAACTGAGCCTATTTGTTGACATAATTTTGGCATGCGTGTGTTACTCGCGTGTGCGTATTCCGGTAGCGTGTAACTGGCCCGCACGCGTGGCACTGGACCAACACCGATTCCTTAGTGGAAATGCACAGATTTAACCAGACATAGTGAGAGGGATTTTCGAAGCTGTCCGTTGTTGAACAGTTTTATTAATACCTTTGGGAAGGCTTTGAAAACCCCACCCAAAATAAAACTCAATGCCTTGCCAATGGAGCACATAACTTTAACAGCATGGGAAATGTCACCGAGTTAACCGCTTTGTTGCCTCTGCGGGTGTCTTTTTTTTTTCCTAACATCCAGCTATTCCTGGGTGTTCTCTGAGGGAACTAAGACTCAGAGCTATTGCACTTCCTGCCTGTCTCGTCTAGCTGTGTTAAAGGCAGGCTGCAAAACCTGTGAGGATTTGTTTGAAGGAGTGGTTGATTTTTGGAGTATTCTAGGTGAAACAATCCCTAGCTTCACTGGGATGCCGGGTCTTCTTGCAAGGGTTCTCCTTCTAGCTTGGCCACTTAGTTGTGATAGTGGGCAGGCAGTGAGCTCGCACTTAGAGAGCAAATATCTCTGGGTCAGCTTAGTTAAGGTGGCATTTCTTTGGCGAAGAAAGTGTTGGTAATCGTCTGTTTCTGTGCCCTGTACTGTACTTCTGCCCAGGAAGCAAAACCACACACAAAAGTTCTCCAGATGCTCTGGAAGATGACTTTCATCACTTTCTTCACTGCCTGAAATTTCATAGAGCTGAAAATAACTGGGTCAGTCTTGAAAGGATTTAGTAATTGGAAAGGAAAAGAAGAGGGTGGTGTTATTTTGTTACCCTTGCAAAGTGCAGATAAGATCTAGAGTTCAGCATTAGTTATTGATCTTTGGGGTTGGAGGGAGCCTGGCGAGATCATGATGTCCTTCTAACTTCATTATGGAAGGGAGCTCCAGAAAGCATACCAATGTACCGCCGAGCAAGGCGAGCAGCGGCACCGGACGGGGATAAGAGCTAGAGGTCAGCATTAGTTTATTGATCTTTGGGGTTGGAGGGAGCCTGGCGAGATCATGATGTCCTTCTAACTTCATTATGGAAGGGAGCTCCAGAAAGCATACCAATGTACCGCCAAGCAAGGAGAGCAGCGGCACC
>NW_010388879.1:66321-71957 GCF_000710305.1 Buceros rhinoceros silvestris | reverse complement strand
GGCGACCGCCGGACGGGGACGGGCCGGCTCCCGTGCCCTTGTGCTTTGCCCGGGCTGGGCGATCCCCAAGCCCCGGCAGCAGGAGCCTGGTTTGTTGTACCCAGCAAAGCTGAGGAAAAGCGTTGTCTGTGGCAGGCTGCTGAGGAGACAGAGGAAGGAAGGGTTGGGTGAAAGCATCTGAACTGAGGATGCAGGAGGGGTCTCAGCCCTTCCCAGGTGCGTACATTTTGTGGAAGGGAAAATGCAGTAGAGTGGAGCCTCTCCTGATGCATTTGGTAACTCCTCTTTCTCCTCTTTCTTTCTGCAGCCATTAAGCATGAGGGTAGAGATGAGTCAAGAGAAGGTAGTACATTAGTTATAGTGGGATGCTCTTGATCACAGCCTTAATTGCTCTCCACCAGTGTGTGCTGGTTCTGTGCTTGCCTGTAGCCATCGACTGCTCCAGAAGCTGTCCCTTTGTGAGCAACGTGCCAGGCCCACGTCTTGAACGCGCAAACAGACGAGTGAAAGTTCTGAGTGATTGAATGCCCCAAGCTGCTGTAGTTGCCGGTATTGAGAGTAATGCTGTATGTTTTTCAAAGCCATACAGCCCCCCGAGTTATTTTCGTATCAGTTAACTCTCTCATGTGGATAGGAATGGCAGGGGAGAGAGGAGGGAAGTGACAGCATGTGATTTGGACTCCTTTAATCTTAAAACTAAACAAAACTCAAGAAAAACAGGTTGTCTGTGTAATACAAACACTATCCTCTGTGTTAGGGGTTAAAACATCTCTAAAAGACAGGCCATGATTGTGGCAGAGCTTTAAAATCGCTTGGGCTTTTGTGGGTGTTGCAGCCATGTGGAGGCTGGCGTGCCCCAGGGTTGGGGTTTGTCTGAAGCCATGGGATTCAGACAAAGATCTGTGCCCCTCGTACCACCGAGACCACGGGCAGGAGCACTGCTGCGTCCTTCCCACAGTCTGAGGAGGAGCATGGGGGTTAAGCTTCGTGTTTGCGCTGCCCCAGTCTAGCAGATCTCAGTGCAAAAAAAGTCATTGTTCAGGTGGAAGAGTTGCTGTAATGGTTGTGTTTATTGGAGGAGACAGGAGAGATGTTGTCACTGAGAGATGGGCTGTGCCTCGGTGAGGGATGATGCTTTTCTTAGGAGAAAAATAGCCTTTTGTGCTCTGTCCCATTGCCAAAACCTCAGTGTTGTAGCTGACCTCTGAAGTTATAATTGACATTTTTATAGATGAGATATAAATATAATGAAGAGTCACAGCAATTATTTGTTTATTGCCATCTCCCACAAGTAAGGCAAGGTCATGTGCATTAAAAATACATCCACAGGCAGCTTTGAGTAAAGAGTATTTAAAATATATAGAAAAATTGCTTAATTTGGTCATTTTCAGCATAGCTTTTCTTGGCAGCAGTCTGACGATAGTAGTGAGTGCTTTGAGGACAGCTCAAAGGGAACCTTTCATCTGCTCACGTAGTTTTGCTTTCAGAAGGATGGGGCTAAAAGGAGAGCTGCTGTTGGGCCAGGTTTGACCCGCAGGATTTTGGAAAAGCATCCACAAACACAGTGGTGGGATTTTTTTAGAGCACAAAGTGCTTTAAGGGCTTTGGATGAAAAGTGTGGCATAAGATATAAATGGAGGCAGTATTATTGTTATTGCTTTCCTAGATGAGACGGGCTTTTATTCCCCTGTCAGTTGTATCACTTCATAAATGGGACTCCAGAGAGTGCCGTTGTTTGGAGGAAAGCGCTTGCTCGGCTCAGCCTCGCTGCTCCCCAGACAGTAAAATTCATCCTGGGGACCTGGGGTTTGCAGCATGGAGAGAGACTTTAACCCTTGATGCAGAGAGATGCAGAGTGTTTATCTCTGCACAGAGGGAGGAGTAGCTGCAGACAGGGAGTTTTGGAGTGATTTTTAAGGCAAATATTTGCCTCAAAACTTCACATGAGAGCTGTGAAGATTCATTAGTTAATATTATTTACCATTTACAGCCCTATCAGTGGAAGTGGTGATGGCTGAGCGATAACACCATCAGTCATACCTATCTGTTTAGATTGCAGCTATGACATGTGCCATATTAATATTTTATATGTGTATGTTTTTAATATTACATCCTCACTTATAAATATTCATGTCGTAAAACACATTAACGGCTGCGACGCTGAAGAGCAATATTCACATCTCGCTGTTTGTGTTGGGAGTTCAGCTCCCTCCCAGGTGGAAGGGAGGTAGGAGCTGGGCCAGCTGTGGCTGATGGGACAGGGAAGGGGCTCCTGGTTTCAGCCCCGCTGTCAGGGCCGGGTGATCACATCCCATCATCTGGCACCCGTTTCTCACTCTCAGCCTCTGCATCAGGCAGTGGGGACTGCGGGCATTGCCCCCTCCCTGGGTGAGGGTGACAGCCGCTACCGCGGTGGTGGCTTTTGCACAGTGACGTGCCAGTGGCCCCAAGCTTGACAGGCTTGGTGCTGCTCCCTACGAAACAAAAAGGAAAAGCTGCCAATTCTTGGACTGTCTCCCTTGTCTTTTAATTTCCTG
Organism: Buceros rhinoceros silvestris; assembly: GCF_000710305.1. Classification (NCBI taxonomy): domain Eukaryota; kingdom Metazoa; phylum Chordata; class Aves; order Bucerotiformes; family Bucerotidae; genus Buceros; species Buceros rhinoceros. Next base: position 69,420 of record NW_010388879.1, on the reverse strand, counting down.
GCCAGCGCCTATGGCTGGTGCATCAAGGGGCCCTTCGTGAAGGGGAAATCGTGGACCGTCTCCCTTGTCTTTTAATTTCCTGGCCAGCGCCTATGGCTGCTGCATCAGGGCACCTTACGTGAAGTGTAAAAATAAATGCTTTCGAGCCAGTATGAGCCCCGCATCCCAGCAGACTCTGTTTCAGAATAGCAAATAAGGCTCCTGGCCACGGTTTTCAAGGCGATTATTGAACGTCTCGGGTGGTTACAGTCATTGTGCCCCCAGCCTCACGCTGGATAACGCCACCTGAGGCTTGGAATAATTGCCCAGCTCTGTACTGTCTGTCATACCTTATTGCTTAATTTTATACCAGTAATGAAAATTACATCCAGAGGAGGAGAAAGAGCAAGCAGCTGCCCTGGCCGGGACGCACCAAAGGAATAGATGTGTGCAAACGCTTTCTGCAGGGAAGGGGGGAGACTCAGCTTGCCAGCAGCACTTGGGAGATCGCTTGACATTTTTATTTTCTTGTTTAACAAACAAATACAGTAATATTAAGAAAAAAAGATCCCATCAGCCTCCGGTAAAGGTTGCAAACACAGCCCAGCAATTAGTTTGGAAGCCTCCAGTTACATAATCAGTCTTTTAAGGTAAATATCGACCTCAGAGTGTGTTGTAAAGGACGGTAGGTTTGTGAAACTCATTTGTATCTTGTCTTCATAGCTAATGTGTAAACAAATTGTTTAGTTCCTTCTCCCCAGAGGGAGAGCCCTACACAGCCAGACCTTTCTGACCTTCCTAATTTATCCAGCCTCCTTTCGATTAGTCCTAATACAGGTAGCAACAAGAGGAGACGTTGACAGAGAGACTCAGTGCCCGCCGCTCTCCTCCGCAGCCGCTCTGACACGGGAGGCGAGGGGAAGGTGGCTGTCCCCGATGGCCAGCGCTGGGTCACTGACAGCTCTGCCAAGTGAGTGTCAGCGCTAATAAATGGAGGAGGCAACATCCTGTGCTCAGTCCTACGATGGAAATGAACGCAGGGAAGGGAAAGTGACAGCGGCTGCAGGAAGGAAGAGGCGCGCAGGAGGAAATTTAGCATTTTGCTTATATACAGAAGATAGTAAGTAGCTTTTCAAATATTGGTTAAGCTTTATGGGATGCAGTAAATTATGGGTTCACTAGAGGCTGATATCCAAACACCTTGGATAGGAAGACAGAGACACAGAAAGATGGGAGATGGCAGTGTTGGTTCCACAGAACATCAAGACTAGATGTAAGCAGGATCGCGAGCAGAAAACTGGGCATTTCCTTCCTGCAGAACTGCTGTTAACAGTCACTGCCTTGAAAAGAAAAAATCTTCCGTTCACTTAGTACTGAACAGTATCAATACCTCAATGCAATTAGACTGCAGTCGTATTGGAGAGCGCAGAGTAAATCAGTGGAGCCTTTCTCATCTCTGAGAGCTTCTTCAGGAGATGTAAAGCAAGAATTGTGCAAATACCTTTTTAAAGAGTATGATAATGGTTCAGTCGCACTTGCAGAAAGTCGGTGTGAGCTCTGCTGGGATGACTGCTCGTGTTAGAAACAGCAGCGAAATCTTCCCAGCCGAAACTGTGCTGAGAGGACAGTGAGGTCGTTTTAATATGACTTCAGTTTGCCATCTTTATTGTCACTGCTGAGCAGCCAGTTTGATTGACAGATAAATTAGCAAAGAATCTTGTTGATCTGTGAATGGAAAGAAAACCCCTAAATGCCGTGAATAAGTTCTTGCTTATGAATCTACTCAGCTGATGAAACCCAAACCCCTTTTGCTTCCCAGACCACAGGAGCGAAGTGATTAGCAGGTAGTGCTTCAAGTCTTGTGGGACTCTTTGAAAATGTTAATTGAGGAAAGGCCAGAAACAGGAGGAGAACAAAATGCAGCATTTACATAGATGGGCAGCCTTAATACAACGAGCAGAATTAAAATCAGCGTGGTGACCTTGAGAGAACAGGCACCTACTCACAGCACGCCCGTACCCAAAAATGCGATATGAAGATACTGCGACGCACTGCGCAGCTTTCCCTGCCTGCTGTGGTGTTTCTTCTCCCAGTGGATCGCTGAAAGCGGACTGGGTGAGTCCTCTCAAATATGCATTGGGGGGTGGCATTTTTTTAACATCTGTGCTTTATATCTGCTGGTTTTGATAATAAAGCTTTTACTAAAGGTGAGGAGGATGTTCCCAGCAGCCTGAAGAGGCTGAGAGATGGTGAGCCAAAGCTGTTTCATGTCCCAGAAGAAGGGCTGGTTTCCTTCCCTGTGCCCAGTGCAGTCCCTGAAGTAAATAGCTTCCAGCAGCGCCACCTTGCTTGTGCGCGGGACCTGGATGCTACCGGAGCCTTTTACAAGGTCGTTGCCATATGTTAAAGCCGCCCGGTGATCTGTTCAAAAAAAAAAAAAAAGATTCCACATCCCCTATCCCAAAAATCTTGAGATTCAGCAGAAGGGTCGGATACACAAGCAATGCTGGTAGCCTAAGGGAAGGCTTTTACCCCTGAGCCTCCTGTTTGGGCAGGCTCTGCCACACCATCTCTCTCAGCTGTCTTCGTCATCCGCGGCTCCAGTTCTGCTTTTCTGAGCATTTCTTTCCAAGTGTTGATAATTCAGGTGTGGGGGTGCTGCTCTGAGCTTAGGGTGCAGCTGTGCAGGTATGTAAACACGTGCTCCTGCCTTGCTGACCGGGATGGGTGTCCTCAGGTGAGTGGCTGACATGGGCCCTGCTCTGTGCCTGGGGAGCAGAAATTGTTCCCGGGGTCGTTTTTGTGAGGCAGCAGCTTTGAGTGACTCTGCTGCTGAAGGAGGGCTTGGCGATGGGGTGTGTAAATGGAAACGTTGCTACCCTGCAATTAACGGTTTACAGCTCTTGCGTGGATACATTCCACCTAATCAATCCTCTTGTATTAGCAAATTAGATGCTGTTAAAATTACTGGCTTAGATATGTAAAATATGTGCTGCAGTAGCGCTGTGGCTGGTCTCAGGGCAGGTCCCGCAGAGCCTTCCTCACCTCCTGCTTCAGCTTTCGGCAGCTGCCGCTTCACTCCTCTCCTTCCTGCACACTCTCGCCTTCCCGCCTGTTTTA
>NW_010388879.1:62532-66217 GCF_000710305.1 Buceros rhinoceros silvestris | reverse complement strand
CTGCACACTCTCGCCTGCCAGCTGGTTTGACCGGGCAGGAACGGCAGGTGGCTGCCTCTGCCCCTTTGCTTCTCAATCCCCAGAGCATTTGCAGCCTGATCCACTTCATGTCTATCATCTTCAGCCTGATTTTGGTGGCCACAGAGCCAGTGGCATTGCAGCTACAGCCTGGGGATCATGGTGCCCCTGTGAGCCCAGCATCCCACCAGAGCCATCTCGTGCTCACAGGGCTGGTTAGGCATTGGGAAGAGGCAGCCGTCAGGGTGGGCAGTGGTTTTGCTGTCCAGGTTTTCACGGATTAAAATGTTCTTGCAGATTGGGACAAGAAAGCCTGTTGCTTTTCTCTGGTTTTCTGCTGGGCTCTGGGTGTTTGGTGATCCTGGAGAGCCTGCTCTGACCTCTGAGTGGGAGAAGATACAGGACATAGAGTCATTTAGGTTGGAAAAGACCTTTAAGATCGAGTCCAACCGTTATGCCCCAACATACCCACCATCTCTGCAGCCAGTGAGAACACCGTGTCCCTGCCCCGTGTCACCGTGGTGGTCTGCAGGTGACGAATGGAGGACACGGAGGATTTGGGTCCTGCTGCTTCTCGTGCAGAGCCCTGCAGCAGTCCGCAGCTCTTAGCTGAATCCACATATCCTGCATTTCAGAGGCATTTTCCACCAAAGAGACAGAGAAAATTGGAAGCCCTGAACCACAGTTAGAGCCGATTTCCTGCCCTGGGAATTGAACAAATAGGAGCTGCAAGGGCAAACAGTTTGCTGCTGTAAATCGTTGTGTATCTGGGGGCAAAGAGCTGCAAGCAGCGAAGGACAGAGCCCTGACCCGCGCTGATGGTACAAGGTGACGGCATTGCATTGGGCTCCCCCTTCGTTAGTAAGGAGCAGCACTGATCGCTGGGCTCTTCCTGAGCTCGGCTCTGCCCTTGGTTTACGGCTCCTTCCCTGTTCTTGGCCGAAAGGGCAAGGGTCAGTTTCTGTAGCTCTGTCTTTACCTCCCCGCTGGCAGCAAGGGAAGAACAAAACATCTCTAAAAAGAGCGATTCTTCCACCATTTCATCTTCCTCTTCTTTCCTCCTTTCAGACGAGGCCCCGTGAGCTCGCTCTGGGGATCCAGAGTTCGTGGTGGTGGGCACAGCCTCCTGGGGCAGGTGGGACATGCGGAGTGGTGCCGGGTGGGTGCTGTCACACAGAGTTCGCGCGGGGTCTGCGCTGGTTCGTGTCAGTGCCGCCTTACCTGTGCTCGATAGCGCTTTCCCCAAAGCATTAAGTTGTGACTGAAGATTTCTTTAATTAGGTTGATTAATAGGTACTGGCAAGGAGTGATTTTGCTTATTCTGTATGTTTTTTGTATATATAAGCTGAAGTAAGAACATCTGGCACTTTTTTTGCTGGATCTGATAGAATAAGTAAGTTGAAAAACAGCTTCTTTCAGAAAACTGCAGGTCAGCGGATTTGGGTTGTAGAGGTTTTTTTTTTTCATTTTAATTTATTGAGTGTTTTCTGGACCAGAAAGAGTACATTCAACTAGTGTAATAATTCGCAAATTATTCTCCATTTTAAAACACCCACCCATACTAACGGCTTCATCATTTCTCTGCTTTGGAGAAAGACCAGGAGCAAACAGATACAGTTCTACTAAGTCTACGCAGCCCTCCCTTGAGTGATTTCAGAGCTCTTTGCGGACTCGTAGTGAATTAAGCCTTGCGGGGTCCCAGTGAAGCCGGTGAGGGCCAGGGAGACAGGGCGGTGAACGGACTCACCGTGGCTCCTAGTGATCTGGGTCTGACTCCATGGCTCACCCGTGGACCACAGCACTGTCTCTCCCTTTTTATGTAGTGGGGTTGTCACCAGCCTCGGTGGAAGTCATTTGAGAGCTGTGTGGTTGGCTCCAGTTGCAGCAGGGCTCTGGCGATGGAAACCACCCTCCTCATCCATTGCACGAGTCACGCGTGAACACACGTGTTCAACAACACGCTCAAAATGAGGGCAGGATCTGTAGGGAGAAGCCTGGCAAGAGAATACACTTTAAGCATCATTGTAGCAACAAATATTCCCCTGTCGGCTCACAGAAGTTTGGATGAGCTAAAATCACTCAGAGGGACTGGAAACGGGTTTGGCTTTTGCCAGTTTCTGTTTCCACAAGTCCGTTTCCCTCTGTTTAGATCTCTGCGCTCAATGCCAGCCTGTCCCAGGAGCAGAGGGCTTCCTTCCCCGCTGCTGGCAAGCTCTGTCCCATGGGCACAAAGAAGTAACAGCACTTGTTTCCCTCCAGCCTCTGGAAGTTGCCTGCAATTGCAAAAAAAAAAAAAAAAAAAAAAAAAAAAAAAAAAACCTGATAGAAGCATGGGATTTGATTTCTTGCAAATCCACAGCCCTTTCCCCCGCTCCCGGCGGTACCGCAGTTTTTCTCCTGACTGTTTGGCTTGATTTGGCTCTATCTCTCTCAGGGCAGGAGCAGAGTGCTGGTCCCGTACCCGGCCCTGGGGTTCGGGAGGGTCCAGGGAGCAGCACAAGGGCGGTGGGAGGTGGAGGTGGGCTGATAACCTGCCTGGCTGCTTGCAGAAGGAGCAGCTGCAGAGGGAAGATGGGAGCAGCTGTGGCTATGAAATTAGTCATTCTATGAAGAGATGGATTTGATAAATAATAAAACAGTGGTATTAACAGCAGATGCTTTCCAGGTCAGATGACTTTGATAAAAGCACCCAACAGCCCTGGGTAATGGTATGAAAAATATGTATCTATATTTATAGGTCTATCTATATGAAAAGGCTTATAAATAAGTGTGTTTGTGTCTAGATGTGTGTGTGTACATGCTCACATAGTTTATTTCTGTTTTAAAATGACAGTGAAAGTGTCGCTGCTCCTGTTCTTCACAGGCTTTGAGACTTGCCAGGAAAACCTGAAATCTGATCAATGTCTCCCGAATCAAGCACGCTCCCTCCCCTCCTCTCCTCAGCACTGGCTCCATTTGTTTTTATATTCCTACCTTTTCATTTTGATAACTGTTTTGATTTGTAAAATGCTATGCCTTATACAATGTTCCCTTTATGATGATTTAGTATGCTCTTCTTATCTTTCACCTTAAATCTTTGATAAGAGTGTTTTAAAAATGAAATTGCTACCTGACACCATTATACACTCCTGGCTGACTGCCAGGGGAGACAGGAGCTGCCGAGGAGGAGAGAGGCTTTGAAAAGCCTTCCCGAGCCACGCGACGAGCGCAGGAGCTGGGCTGGGTTGCAGGTGAGCTGGAGGAGGCTGAGGAGGGGGAAGGAGCACGGTGGGACCAGCCTCTGCCTTCTGCAGCCGGGGTCCTCTCCTCATTCAGCCCAGCCAGCCACAGCAGGGACCCCCACGACCCTGTTGCGCTGTCGTGCCGTGGTGGGCGTCGTGCTTTTGCAGGGACGGGTGTTTTAGCAGGGTTGGTACCAGCCCTGTCATAGCGATGCTGATGGTCGCTGAACATTTTCCTCTCTTTCCTCGCCATTAAATTGCTTATTAGTCTAATTGACTGTCCTCGCTGCCGTGCTGGAAGCAGAGGGAATGCGTCAAGGCAGAGGCAGGAGGGTGACTTGTTGGTTGGGTCACCTTGATTTCCCCTCAAAGCCCTTAAAGAGAACTTTGGGATCGTGGTGTTTTTACAGGGTGACCCAACTTTGCCTGAGCGTTTCCAGTGCGTC
>NW_010388879.1:61914-62372 GCF_000710305.1 Buceros rhinoceros silvestris | reverse complement strand
TGCTGAACGTGATATATCAGGGAAAGGCATCAGCAGTGGGAATATCAGTAAATAGAACTGTCTGTCGTGGCAGGTCATTTTTATTTTAATATAGTAGATTTAATGAACTCTTGTCTTTATAATTCATGGTTCTTGCCGAATGCATCCATTTCCCCTCCATAATGATGTTAGTTACCGATCTGTCCTTCGTTAGAGGCTTTATTGCGGCTGACGGACTGAAATCCCTCCGAGTTGCAGTGACACATTCCCAAAGTGCAAAGGGTTACCTAATAAATCGTTGCCTTTTACATTCAATACTATTAGTAACAAACGTATCCCAAACCTTCCCTGAGTAGTTAATGTGCTGTTAATTATTATTGTTGTTGAATGTCTTGGAAGGTCGTTTGCAAACACCTGTGGTACGTGTTCTCCCCGCTGACCGGGACAGGTTTATCGGCTGGTGTCGCCGCGGCCACCCC
>NW_010388879.1:60627-61799 GCF_000710305.1 Buceros rhinoceros silvestris | reverse complement strand
ACCAGGTTGATGGCGTTTCCCTGCCGTGACACCTCTCCGGGAGCTGGTGCGTGTTCGAGTGCGTGCAGATGAGAGCCGATAGCAGACCCCAAATCTGCTGTCAGGGGCTTTAATAGCATTTGTGTCCAGCCTAACCCAATCTATCTCACCTCGCAGAGGAGAAAAAAAAAAAATCCTGCGTCAAAATTACTGCTTTTGGAACTGTCTTGTCTCTTTTGAGTAGGAACTGGAGACAACTAGACAAGCTTCAATGGAAGCGAATAAAGAAACATTACTTTCTGAACACAATCTTCTGTTACCAGTCACTTTTCAACAGACATTCAATCAAAATGCTAATGGCGAAGGCAACAAGGGAGCGAGGTTATCGTAATACTAATTGATAGGTGGCAGGGATGGGTTTTGATAAGTGCTGTTGAAGATATTATTTTTGAAATATGATTCTCTTTAATTACAATGATACTAATAAAAAATGAACAAATGATTTAATGATAGTTTTCTAGGTAATGGCTTGCAGGTTTTTGTTCAAGTTATTTTGTACTTTTTTTTTTAAACAAACTGTGAAAATCACCTGAAAAATAAAGCTGTAGTGGAAGGTAGTGACTTCATCTAGACTCGCGTGGATACTTTGCATCGAAATTAATACTGTCAAATCTGAAGCTCTTGAATAAGAAATCCACTCATTTATTTATACAGTAGACTTTGCTGAAAGCCCGTAGTCAGAGCCACGTTGCATGTAGGAATGCACTTATGTGCGTTATATACAGGTATGCCCTATGTTAATCAGGATCAATTGCACCAGCAAGGGTTTTAAAGTACATTTTGAGGGGTGCTCACTGGGGTTTGAAAGTGCAGCTGGGGCACCAGCTTTGGTCCCATTAATGGAGATTATCGACATTCAGTGATAGCAGCTGGTTGACCGTGGTCCCCGACGGATGGGAGAGCTGAGCCGATCTGCCGTGGTGGCAGTGGGGTCCCCAGCCCGCACTGTCCCCGTCAGAGCCTTCCCGCTTGCTGTGGGGCTGCAGGTCGGCATCCAGCATCCTCTGGGAAATGGGAACACACAGAAAAGGGGCAGACCTGTCAGTGACAGGCAGCCCCAGGTTCAGCTAATTTTTGATGAATTAATTGATAACAAAACAAAGAAGGGGGCTGGGGGGGGGGGTGGGGGCGTG
>NW_010388879.1:59751-60557 GCF_000710305.1 Buceros rhinoceros silvestris | reverse complement strand
GTAGAAAAAAAAAAGGAGGGGGTGTGGGGGGGGGGGGGTGGTGTTTTTTGCTTTGGGTGATGTGGGTGGGGGCTCTCTCTGGGGCAGGGACGGATGATCTCTCCTGCCTTTCAATTTGTCAAGCGCTCTCTCAAATATCTGCCAGAGAAGAAAGGGTAATTAATAGGCTTGAAGTCATTTCCGATGTGTCAGTATTTCTGCCTTGCTTCCAAGTGATAATGTTCGCTGGCTCGAGGCCTCCGGGGAGCCTTCCATCTTATTAACTTGTCTAGGAGAAACAGTGAGTGGGGACAGCCTGGGCCAGTGGGTGACATGAAATCAGGATTTGTGGTGTAGCGAGCTGTAAACACGGGGGCTGATTGAGTAAAAAGAGGAAAGGAAAAAAAAAGGAAGAAAAATATATTAAAAAGGCCACTGGTCACAAGTACATGTGACTGGGGGGGGCAGGGGGACATGCACTTTATTTAGGGCAGCCCACGGGGCTGGACTTGCTGTTGTGCTGTGCCACCCACGGCCAACTTCGGCACATGCCAAAATTGGGTCCTGATTCTGGCCAGGTCCCTCTGACCGCAGGGAGAGAACCTGGCAGTCGAGGCTGGTTCTGCCACTGAAAGACCCTTGTGTCAGGTGGGCGGCAGCGTTGTTTTGCTGTAACCAGAGGAAAACACGGAGGTTTGGGGTTGTCTTGTGGGTTCAACCTGTTGTCTTTGCCGCTGGTGCACTGCCACGTCAGCTGGTGTGACCATGGGTGGGGGGAGCAGCCACCGTGCTGGCAGCTCCTACCTCGAAGCCGCTGGCGGCCGGGG
>NW_010388879.1:57071-59715 GCF_000710305.1 Buceros rhinoceros silvestris | reverse complement strand
GGTGGGGGGAGCACCCACCGTGCTGGCAGCTCCTACCTCGAAGCAGCTGGCGGCCGGGAGTTTGCAGAAGTCGTCGCAATTTTTAGGATGCTCCACTTGAGGCACTGAAAAAGGGACCTGGTTTTCAGCAGGCCAAGGGCTGGCTCCTTCTCGTCACTTCGGTCTGTTTGCCAAGTCTGCCGGCAGTTTTCGTAGCTTTTCTTACCTGCAGTTGAAGACCTAAGTGTTAAATTTAGGACATTTACATGTGCAGACACCTTCATTCTCAGAAGAACCACAAGGATTAAGAAATCCTTTGTCCTGTGTGGAGCCTGAGAGGCTGGGACACTCAAACTTGCACAGTTCCACAGCGGAGATGTGCAGCAGCGGCAGGAGCAAAGTCCCTGCTCCTACCCTGTGTGGCTGCGCGGTGCCGTGCCTCACGGCCGGCTTGCAGAGCAGAGCAAAGACCCTCTTACTCCATGTACCTCAGAAGTTCCTCTTTGGAGGCAAAGCCCTGCATCCTGGATTTCCATCCTCCTTGGTGCTTGTCTCTATTCTCTATCCGTTGCTCAGCCTCCTGCTCCCTTCGCCTCGACACCCCGCAGCACGCGGGACGTCACACGTGGGAAGGGAATGGGCAGCAGCGCAGGCTGGGTTTGGAGGGTCAGCGCCTCGTGCTGCTCGGGTTGTCCTGCAGCAGCTCTGGTCAGCAGGAGCAGCCTTAGAGGAGCAGCCATGTGAGTGCAGCTGGCAAAATAAGCTTTGGTTTTTGCCTCTGCTTCCCATTGTTACATTGCTTCAGGGTCTTGCTTTGGAAGGGGATGCGCAGGAGGGGAGAGGTTTCTGGGCACTGCGTGAGTTTGATAACTACACCTGTAATCGCAGGACTGTGTCAACACAGGGCTTGTATCGTTGCTTACCCCGCTCCCCAGTCCTGGGGAGCCTTTGTTAATTAGAACACTTAAAAACAGAGATTGTTTTTAACCTGTTTTCCTGATTATCCCGTATGATGGGGGTTGGATGGGATCTCAGTTTTCCGAAGTGCAGGAATTGAATCCTCCACCCAGAGCAGTGCCTGACCCCCTGAGGCATCCCTGTGTCTGGAGCGGGCTTGGCCTTGTCTCAGCAGAGGTTTGGACCCTGCGTGGCAGAGCTCAGCGGGCAGCGCTCGGCTGGCGTCACCACAGGACGGAGTCTGTCGGAGCAAGAAATAACCTGGTTAGAAGGGGGTTCCGGTTTTGGGGTTGCTGAGTTGCCCACTTGCCTTTGACTTCAGTAAAAGCTGCGAGAACGGAGGGAGAGAGGAAAAGAGGGCTGAGCGAGTCATAGCCACGAGTTCACTGGGATGAAATGAGGAGGAGATGTCTTGGAGCGATGTTCTGTGCAGCTGAGCCGTCCTGCGCAGCGTCGAGCGTCGCTGCTGCCGGAGCTCTGACCTTCCTGACAGATGTGGGCTTACGTAAGGGCAATGCTCTGTCTACATATTTAACCTGCTTTGCTGTTCTTGCTTTGTTTTTAAATTCTCCTTCATAGCGAAGGCGCACGAGTGGTTTCATTAGCTGTTAAAGAAGAACACGATGGAGGCCGCGCTGGTCCCTGCTGTGTACGAGCTGTTCCTTGAGGTTGTTCCCTTTTTTAATTTTTAAAGTAGCAAACCTTGGTGTTTTGGGTCACTGGGAAGGAACAGGATGTCTTTCACATATTGACAGGTTTTTTTTCTTCTGTTTTCTGATCTCACTCCTGTTTGTCAAGCTCGCTTTTCATTTTCCAGAGAAATGATTATGACTAAACATCTTTGACAACCCCTTTGCAAAGTGTGAGAAGGCTACAATGAAAAAAAAAAAAGGAGCCACCTCAAAGCTCTTCAGTGATTAAGCTACTTAACTGGCAAGTTTTTCTCTTCTCTGTGGAGCCTATTTCTGCACAATGGAGCTCCCCTTGCAAGCACTTATTAGGGAGGCACTAGCATAATCTAATTAAAATTTGTTTTAATATTCTGTGAAAATTAAAACTGAATCCTTCCTGTTAGAAAGAATGACTGTGCATGTATTAGTCCGCTATGTTGTGGTGTTGTTGTTAGCTTCTTCAAATATTAACACTGCCTGCATGCTCCAAATGAGAGTTTGCGTCCATTAACAGGGCTTAATTCTCGAATTAAAAGATGACTGATCTATAGAATAGGTGAAAGCTGGTTGCTGCACATTTTTTAGGATCTTTTAATGCTAATGTTACTTCCTGGAGGTAAATAAGGAGAGGGGATGCTGTGCAACGTAATCACTGTGAAATTAAAACAAAGTTTCAGTATTTGAGGATGGAATTTAGTGGCTGAAGGTTTGCTCTTCACCTGAAGCTTCATTCCGAATTCTCCCAGCTAATTGCCTGCTGGTGAGTTGAGAGACAGGCATTGCTCACTGGGAGCGTCAGATTCTGTCCTGCAAAGTCAGACTCGGAGCTCCGAGTGCAAGACTTCGGGGTGTTGTTGCAAGTGAACAAGGGGACGGGGTTTCCCCGACCCCCGTGCTCCCTGCGCAGCCAGATCAGGAACCCAGAGAGGACGATGCGGCTGCGGGGACAGGATGGGGCCGCCTGGCAGAGCAAGCAGCTCCATTTTCTCGGTTTGCTGCCGACGGCCCCACCCCTGCCCAGAGCTCGCAAGAGCCAC
>NW_010388879.1:54573-56980 GCF_000710305.1 Buceros rhinoceros silvestris | reverse complement strand
GCAGCTCCATTTTCTCGGTTTGCTGCCGCGGGTCCCAGCCCTGCTCAGCGCTGGCAGGAGCACACGGGCCCCGGCTTGGGTGCCTGTGCGGTGCGGAGCCGCTCTGCTCGCCGCAAGTGGGTGGCAGCAGCGTTCGCACACCCTGGCTGCCTGTGTAATTCACTTTGTATTTTTCCATTCATTTACATTATTTTTTTCTGGGTGTTTTGAGTTTTTTCCAGTTAGAGGACCTGGACAGCCAGGGTAGATTTATTTGGTCCACATGTGGAAATAAAGTAACTGACCTCCAAGTAACAGGCAGCAGCCACTTCCCTACATTTTGTGGTCAGATTTAATTCTTCTTTGGGGGAAAGCTTTTTGGGGAGGAAAAAAAAATACAGAACTTCAAGTCACAATTTATTTTTAAAAAAACGCAAACCTTTTATTCTAGCACTGAAGATGGAAAAATTACCAAAATGCCAGAAAACCTCCAAGTATCCTGAGTGTTTTCCACTCTTGCCCTTGCTGTCTTTCTGAACTTGGTTTAAAACATACTGAAAATATCTCTGTTCCTGATCTGTTGAAAGTTTCCATTATTGACCAGCAGAAAGGCTGCTTTTGTGTGTGTCTCGCTTGTGGGCAAAAGATAATTTTAAAAAGCACCACGTTTATCTGGAGAGAGCAGCGTGGGGAGGCAGGAGCCCCAGGCCAGCTGTGGTGATGGATCAGAAACTTGCTCTGCACAGGGAGCAAAGATGGGAGGATCTGCCATGAAACAGGTGATGAACACCCCTCGGAGCAGGCGTGGGGCTCAGCAAAGTCCTCAGCCGGTGCTGAAGGTGCTTTCACAACTCGGGCAGGGTGGCAAAAGCTGATGTGTCCCTTCCCCTCTGGGATCAGTGCTCTCCAGACCCCTGCTCCCTCCTCTTCCTCCTCCTCCTGGAGGAGCTGGGCACTAATGAAGCTGTGCCAGGCTGGAGGGACCCGTAAACAGCGCTCTGTAGCGATGGCAACTTGAGGAACAAGAGCTGTGCCGAGTATTTGGGAAGAGAGCCCTTATTATCGAGAGTTTAAAGGGAAGGCGCTTAAAAACGCGGAGAGGCTTGGCAGGGTAATTAGACTTGCTGCTCTCAGAGTACTAATGTCTGGCTTCACGGAGCGTTACTGGCGTGTCTGGCCTCTTGCTAAGAAAAGAGAGAACGAAGAGAATACAGAGCCACTCGGCGAAAGAGCACATCGAACTCCAGGTGACAACAGTGGGTTTTCCGCCATGGAGCTCCTGGTTTAGCTCTTACCTTCTCAGCCCTCTGCTCTAGGCGTCTGCCCGCTGCCATCAGCCGGTCTGCTGTGTCCGTAGGCACCATCTCTGCTGCTTTGGGGGATAAATCTCAGGTGTTTTAGCCAAAGATTCAGTACAGATCAAAGCCTAAAACTTGCACCCGGCTCCAGAGGCAGGGAGCATCATTGTGTCATGGCTTGGTTTGCTGAGAGTTCGCTTCTGAGATTAGCTGTGCTGGTGATTTCCAGATTTTTTTTTTGCAGCCCATCTGTACACAGGCTGCAGGATCCTGGTGGGCAAGTTTGGATGTCTTTATGTCAAAATGCAGCCGGTTAATGTGTTACTGTGCAGTGGCTCATGCCAGGTGGCTTGTGCCCTCACCTCTGCTGAGCTCCTGCATCAGCCAGCCAAAAGGTTGCTCACGTGAGGGTCTGGCTTCAGCTTTGCTGCTGGTTCAGTCAGTGCCTGTGGCAAAGCTCGTCACAGCTCTGTGCCTCAGTTTGCCCGTGTGTGCTGTGACTGGCAGCAATGGTACTCGCCTTTTGTCAACTGTCCTTAAAGGGTTTTAACAGTGTGCAGGTTCTGGGCTGTGTTAAATGAGGAGCAGCAATGTGATGCTGAGGTGGAAGAGATGATCTCCATCGAAAGCAAAGGACCATCGGCCTCCACCTTTCATCTTCCAGAATGGTGCAGGAAGATTAGTGCCAGTGAAGGGTGTTAGACTGAGAGCCAGGAGACCAAAGACCTCTTTTCATCCTCCTCGCAGACTGAGCGCGGCCAGGCACCGAGCCTCCAGCAACGTCCCGCCTTGGCCGTGACCTGCCCTCCCTGCAGAGGAGAGGATAACTCGGCTGTGAGGAATCCGTGTGCTTTCATTAGGCAGCCTCCTGCCCCTTCAGTCTCCGGCTCCTTCCTCCGGCTTCTGGCGAGGTTGCCAATTACTTCGCTGCCTGTGATGTGTGTGACACCCATTGAAAACCCAGCTTCATGGCCTGTATTTCGCACAGCTGCCAGCCAGCGTTCAGATGGTATCTGCTTCCGATTGCTGGCAGATGAGGCTGGATTCAGGCTGGTGACAGTAAAACATTCCCTTTTCTAGCGAGGGCGAGCCATGGCGCGGGCAGTCGGTGCCGCTGGCTGGGGTGGGGT
>NW_010388879.1:48432-54437 GCF_000710305.1 Buceros rhinoceros silvestris | reverse complement strand
TGGGATTGGTGGAGCTGGGGACAGCTCGTGGGATTAGGTGAGGGCTGGCAGAGCGGAGATAGCCTCAGCTGGGCTCAGTAGATGTTGAAATAGTCAAAACAATCGATAGCTCTTTTTTTTAAATGCGGTTCCCTCGGTCACACAGACCATTGAAGGCGATGATTTTTGTGGCTTGCCTGGAGCTGTGCAGAAACCCCCTGAGGCAGCTGCGTTATTTCAGAGTCTTGCTGGCAAAGGGTGGAGAGTGCATCCTAGCACGGGTGAAACATGGTGTCAGGCGGATGGATGTCAGTCTTTCCAGGCTGAAACAACAACGGCATCGCATAGTGGATCAAAATGTTACATCTTTAAAACCGTATGTTCGATGTGTCATATCACAAGAGCTTTTTATTCCTGGCGATAACAATCAGCAATGCGTTATCTGTGGTTTCTCGCTTGTACTTTTCTTACAAGCTGATAAACTTTGAGCTGGATGAGAATCCCGCATGCTTCATTGTTCGTGTCTTGATCAGGACTGGAATAGCCTGTCTGGGGCTTGATACCGGCAGAGGCCAGGAGCAGCAGCTCTGGGTGATGCTCAGCACCTCTGGCCCAGGTCCTGCCTGTAAGAGTGGTGGGTTTCGGGTATTTCGGTGGTCCACAGCCACGTAGCTGGTGTGGCCAACAGAAATAATTAAATAGTAGTGAGCATCAGTGTTTCAGAAGAGGGATGTTTCACTTCACTTGGCATTCTAATCTAGGTTGGAATAAGCACTTTTTTGGCGTGGGGTGATTTATTTTGTTAAAACCCAAGGCATTGTTCCTAATTATGCAGCTTTATGGGAGTATACATAGCAGTGTTCTTCCCGTGGTACGCTGGGGGAGCTGGCATAATATTTAAATAAGAGCCCTGGGGAAAGGACGCGCTTGCATTCAGTGCGGGGCTCGGCGCGGTGGCGGGCTCAGCCTATTGAACCAGCGTATAATTACCTCTATTCAGCACTGCTGCTCCAGTTATCAGCTGGCCGTCAGGGGGAAGGCCAGCGTTTTAAAATGACATAGATTGTTAGAGAACATCAAACTTTTTTAATACAGTTAATGATCCTCAGCTATAAATAGTCTATTCCCACTGACTGGCAATAAGGCTTTTGTGCTGTGCCTCGCAGAGCTGTGAGGCTTTTCCTAGTTTGTTGGGTTTTCTTTCTTTTCCTCCATATATAGTGCAGGTCCTTTCATCCCTATTGCTCTACAAATTGCACCCCTCTCTTTCTGGGTCAGAAAGTGAAGGATCTGCAGGGGTTTGCCCAAGGCTGCGAGAGGGGTTAGTGAATGAACGACGTGGGGGACTGGCAGCTGCATCCTTTGGTGGTTCGACTCTCGTCCTTCCCCAGGGACCAGGGCAGGGATGGGGACAGGCTCCTCTGTGGCTTCCCCCATCCAGTGCCACTGGGTAGTCCTCTGGGAATGGCCAGCCCTTACTTTGGTAGTAAGACAGGCAGGTTTTGTATATCCTGTACCCCAAAAGATGCCTTGTTATCTCTCAGGTTGAAATAACAGCTGTAGGTTCATGGGGGAGAGTTTGGAGATGGGGCTTTTTGAGCACAGTGGCTGCATACTGCTGAGGCAGCAGCAGGAGCTGCGCTTTTCAGCTGCTGCCCAAGAGCTGGAAGCATTGAGGACTTGGTCTGAGGGAGCCCTTGTTCTGCCAGAGCCGTGTTCTGACATGGTAAACCCTTGAGCAAGTGTAAACCTGCAGAGGGGAAATGTCTGCGTGGAACCTGGCTGGTGCATTTCTGTGCTTGAGCTGTCCTGTGAGCAGTAGCTATTCCCTGTGAGCGTACACAGATCCTGTAGATTGCTTTACCCTTTACAAAATGTGATCTGAACTAGCCAAGAAGTCTGTGAGCAGCACTTAAAAGCTCCAAGTGCCCCAAGCGCTCTGAGCTGGTTGCTGGAAAGAGCGTGTGGGACTCAGATGACTTGTTGGGCTGAGCTGTTGCGGTGGGTTTCTAGTCCCCAGCAATGGTTGAATCCCAGCAAAATAACGCCAACAAAAACCCGTCAAACCCTGAACTCCCCGACTTACACAGCAGCGATTAAATGGCCATATTTCCCATCTCCCAGAAGTTGCGGTGAGATTCTGCCACAGCTTTGTTCTCGAGTGCCTGCAGTCACAATAGGAAAAGGTCATCGCATAAACACCGCTCCTCCAAAGGCAATTTCTTTGTCTGTTTTGAAAGCCAGGAAGCAAAGGGTATTCTGATTTGAACTGCTCTGCCGGCATGACAGTACCAGGAGCGCCTCCCGCCGCACCTCTCTGGTTTCAGGCACATCTTCAGGTCGAGAGCCGTGCCCGCGCTGGAGAAGCACACTCGATCTGCAGGGTTTTGGCTGCTAATAGTGGCATGTGTTTGCTCCCGCTGTGGGTGAGAATGGAGTCTGGTGGCTGGGTATGAGCGCGGGTGGGGGGAGATGCAGCAGCAGGTAGCTTGAGGTCTGGGCCGGTAGCACCCAGGCTGTGAAAACACCTCAGGGAACGCTCTGGTGTGTGTAATTAGTTCACCTTTTCCTTTGCCTGTGACTGCTCTTCGTGGAGCTTTTGTTTTTAAGCATAAAGATTTCAGCGTTTTCTCCAATGGTTTGAACAAAGGTTGAGCGCATGGGGAAATCCATAAAACAATGTCACCAAAAACGCAAGGAGGAGAAGAAAGCTTTTAATAAAGCACTGCTGGGCATACGCACCTGGGAACTGGGCTTGGATGAGTTTGAACAGGAGGGGGGCTGCTGGAGAAGGTCACCTCTGAAGGTGGCAGATGAAAAAGCAGCATGGCCTGGTCTTCTGGAGAGAGCTTTGGCAGAAACCCACCAGTCCCTAGGTGTTTGGTTAGCCATCCACTGGTGTGAGATTCCTTGGCATCCCGGAGCTCAGCGGAGCAGCTGTCCTCAAGAGGTTCTTGCGTTTGAATCGGGGCAGGGGAGAGATGGAGGGGAACAAACTTCAAGGGAACCATCTGCAGCAGGGAATGGCCTGGCTGTAGCTACCCAGAGTGGGCTATTGGGAAGGTCAGAAGACAGCGTGAAGGCGCGCAGGGGTGACAAAAGTGTGGTTATTTGAGGTCCAGCGCTCAGCAAAGAAAGTGCCGCTCTTCTGTCTCGTCTATCCATGCGTGGTCTCGAAAAGCAGCTGCAGAGGAAGGAAAGCATCTGCTGCACCTGAGGAACGTTAGAAGCACCCTGAAATTATAGATGTGGTTATTAGGAAAGGGCTGTGCATTTTGCGCCTGCGTCTTGTTTTCCTGTTCCATTACCAGCAGATCCATTTTACAGAGCCATTCAGCTCTGTGTGGTCCCTATTAAAAGTTTTCTTTCCCAGGGTGATTCTGCGCCTTTGTTGCACCTGGTTCTTGAACGCTTCGTGTTATCAAACAGCAAAACTGCTTTTATTGATGTGGCAAAGAACAATGGGATCATTCCAGCAGTGCTCCCAGAATACACTCTTGGCTTTTTTTTTTTTATGCCTGGCTTCCAACGGTGGAAAAAAAGATTAAGGTGTGTTAGGTTTACTCTGGTCCCTTCCACAGGAGATTGGTAATACCAACAAACGATTCCAGTAAATGGATTAGCTCCTCTTCTCCAGCAAGGCTGAAGCGGTGTGTGCTTGCCATGTCCGTGCTCTTTCGGCGAGACAGACAGCTGAAAAGGCAGAAAGCATCCACAATTTAATAGAGCGCAGATCGGGTTAGGCAAAGATGAGGGCACTGGGCTTCTGTCAGGTCGCTGGAGTGTGATTGCAAGCTGGTCAGACGTGCATGGTTGCTGCTCATACCGTGGCTGCACCCGCCATGGCCCAAAGCCTCATGCTCGGTTCCTCGAGATGCAATTTCCCGTCTGTGTGGAGATGGGGAGCAGGGAAGAGGATGAGCGGAGATGTAAAACCAGTGCTCTCTGTGTGTGAACGGAGCTTTCCTTAGTGTTCCGGTACTGGCTGTGGGTTTTCCGTGTGAACAGATGTCAGGGTAAATGTGTCTGCCATATAAAAAACTATATATGCTGCTTTAAAAATGAGTATATATGTATTTTAATGGCCACTGCCAGCCTTTGCCCCCTGGACATACATAAAATCTGATGACTCCTGACTGTCTGGAACTATAACTATGAAAGCAAAGCTGTTTGCCCTGTTCCAGAAGAGGAGCGCAGAGCGTTGGATGGGTGCTGGGGCTGAGCGCATCCGTGGTGGTATTGAGGAGATGCTGCGACAGCCACCAGCACTCCGTGACTGGGATCCTGTGCTGCGTTAGGTAACACTAATGTGAGGGAACCTCCTTGGGAGACATTATATACCCTCCCACGGCAGCGGGGAGGGCTGAGAAGTGGGTGCGGAGCTTGCAGAAATAAATGCCAGCCAGCAGGGAGGGGTCAGAGAGCGCGAGCTCTTCTGAAGACCCCTGTGGGGACCTTGGGGACCACTGCAGGGGCTGGGAGGGCTCTGAGGGCTGCTGGCCCAGGAAGGGGAGTCCCCACAGGGAGAGGGGAACTGATGCTGGTGGAGGCATCACATCCACAGGTTTTGATGAATATAAAGACTCGTGTGGTGCTCTGCCCCTGGTTAAGGGAGTCTGGGAGGAGTCTTGGGAGCATGCGGCAGCAGATGCTTCCAGAAGCATCCTTTGGTTTGTAACATTCTTGAAAAAAAACCCCAAAATGTGGGAGTAAAGTTGTGTTCAGGCTGCACTGACTTGGCAGAAGAGTCCGTTTTCCAGCCTCAGGGAACGTACAAGGGTTTAATTCTGTGAGTACATGTGCTGTGTAATATTTTTATTTATTTGTCAGTTCTTTTGCAGGGCCTTATTATATGGCCTTTGTTTCTCTTCAGATGTAAGGTGCTTGTTACAGCCCTTTGCTCGCCTGCCTTCCACTCCTAAACTGTGCATTTCCACAGCGGGTTGCATCTGGCTTACTGGGACAGAAAAGAGTCTGTCTACAGTGATTGAAGATTTCTTCTTTATATAGTGCCTTTAAAAAAAAGTGTAGTGCCATTGAAATCAAAGCCCGGCTTTCTGTGATAAAGGGCTCTGCAAATTGACCGCAGGGTCTTTCAGAAAAGTCTGTCTCCTTTTGATACAGACATTGCCGGGAGAAAAGAAAAGGGGAAAACAGGGCTGCGATGCTCGGGGGAGTAAACAGGTGAGCATTGTTCATGTGAGGAGCAGCCCTGCCCGCTCCACAGACACTGCTAACGCTGCCGCTTCCACTGCATTTACGTGCGTCTTGGCTCTCAACAGCTTGTCGCCCTGCAGAGATGCCTGCGCTTTTGACACGGCAGAGTCATGAAACATCGCTGGGTGCACTCGCCGGCAGCCGGGGAGGAGCTCACCCTCTGCACGGCCCCCCACGTGTTCCCGTGCGTTAAAGGTGCCTTCGGAACAGGTCCCCATCGGTTAAATCTACAGGCGGTCCTCAAGGTGTCAAGGAAAAGCTGACGTGAATTTCTGAATGGCGTTAACGTAATTGGTGAGGGCTTTCCCCCGCGTTTACCAACTCCAAATATATATGTAAGAAAGTGATTGTCTTAATGTAATCCATCATTTGCTTGAAGCACATGCTCAACCTGAACCTGCTCGCTCTGATCAGCGTTTAAGTGCTGAAGGACTTGATGTTATCTTTCTTCGCCTGTGGTCTCCAACAAAAAAGCAGGCTTCGAGCCTGTATTAAAAAGCGCAATTTCCCCCGGTCTCCTCTATTTCTTTGATCAGAGCTTTCCTGGGAACAGCACACTGGCGGGGTTGGAACTTTTTTCTCATTTTTAACCCATACACACAGGGAAAAAGCTTGAGTATTTCAGCATTTGCAGGGATGCTTGAGGCTGCGTCTTGCACCCCCTTGGCCAGCCCGCAGCATGCTGACCTCTCCTCGGTGGTGGGAGCTGGTTTCCAGGAATAGCTCAGCAAATACTTTGCTCTTTACGTGTGTATCCAGAGGAACAAATGGTGCATATATTCAAAGCATCTGTCATAGCCAGACACTCT
>NW_010388879.1:45006-48341 GCF_000710305.1 Buceros rhinoceros silvestris | reverse complement strand
TCTCACAGTAGTATGCGTTGTTTGCTTAGGCAAATACTGATACGGTGCGTGAGCAGCGGGGATGGAGTCCTGGCCAAGGATATTAATAACGTCCAGGAATGCTGTGTGCTGCCTGAAGCTGTAGCTGGAGGGGTCATACTGCTCAGCTCGAGGTATTATTTTAACCTGAGGCTAAGCTTCTCATTTTTACTGGTATTTCCCTTGACCCCAGTTGGTATTTATTTCAATTCCTTGAATAGTTGTTTGTTGTTTGGTGCCTAATTCTTTATTCCTTTGCATTGTGATATAGGCAGCAGGGCAACAGAGAGTCCAGGCTCTCCCTCCCAGCCAGGGCTTGCAGCACTTTGGGATGCAGCCCCGGCTGGTGGAGCATCTGCAGCCTGCAGACCCGTCACAAAGCGTCTCACCGAGGATCTCACCGGTTTCTGCGTGCAGCAGCAGTTGACTGGGAGGTGGTAAACTAAACTGTGAAAAACAGATTGATGAGGATGGGGGACTTTTTGCAGTGAGGTGCCCTCTGCAGAGGTGCCGCCTCTAGAGATGTGCCCTCACACACTCGCTTACACAAGCTGTGTGTTGGCAGTTCCCGCGGTTCGGAGGAGCACCGGGCTGTGATGATGGGGCTGCACCAGACTTGTGTTGGCTCTACTGTCCCCCGCTAGTGCAGGACTAGTGGAGAGGGAGACGTCTTTCTGCCGAAGCGCAGCCCTGGCTCGGTGCTCTGCCTGGGGGTGGCAGCGACAGCTGCCAGCAGCGTCACCAGTGCCCGCTTTCGGAGCGTGCCCACGGTAAAGCATGGCTTTTGTCCTCCCATTTATGTTAGCTGGTGCTTGTGTGCTGATGAGAGGAGGGCTGTCTGCGTGTTCACCGTACAGTGTCTTTCATCCTCTGTAGTTGTGGAGGGAGGACTTTGTAACCTCTGCTGGCAGCCACTGAGCCCGGGGACAGCCTGTGTTTTGGGGGGAGCACCTGCCTGGCATGGTGGGTCTGTCCCCCCCAGCCCTGAGCTGTCACAACGCTGCTGCAGTAACCAGGTAGGCAGGAGTCACCTTGAGTGCAGCCTCTCAGCCGCTTGAAAGATTTCCCCCTGTGAAGTCAGTTCTGCAGACACGTCATTTCTCTCGGGGTGCCTCTGGCAGCTGCTGCGCCCCTGAACTCTCCGGCAGTGGTAATTAAATTTCGGAGACAGGAACAAGGAGAAGGTTCTCGGTTCGGCTGGTGTGTTGGAGAGGAATAGAGGTGGTGGCAGGTTTTGGCTTCGTTCCTTCACCACGGAGCTGCCTCGCGCTTCTCCTTCACTTGCTGATACCAAGCAGAAATCCCTGTGTTTTCAAATCTCTTTATTTGACTGGAAGGACTGGTCAGCTACGAGGATCCGGGATCTGAGCAGGGGCTGCCAGGCTTGGCGGATGCGGGCTTACCAGTCTGATGGTGAACCATGGCCCCATCACCAAACAAGGGGTGTATCTACACCGGGGGACACCACGGTGCCCTGTGGTGGCAGGTTATGTGGTGAAAGAGCCTGGAACTGGACCATTGCTGACCTGTGGCGCAAAAGGGCCTCGATGGGGGCAAACTTGATGGAGGTCTGTCCCTATCAGCTCCCCACAAGGCGCTGGCAAATGGTCCCATCACAGTTGGGCACCCGTCGCCCCCCCTCTGCCTGACACCAGCCCGCCATGGTTGGAGCAAGGTCTGGCATGGCGGGAAGGGTTCTGCTTGCTCAGGGCCATCCCAGGTACATCTGCTTGGTGCGCCCAGCTGAGGCACAGCTGGGAGGAAGAAGGGGCTTTGCCGTGCATGCTTTTGGGTGCCGTGGGACGTGTGGAGGCAGGAGGCTCACGCGCACTATTGAGGACGGTTGGCCTCTGCGCTGCGTGGAGCCCAACTGAGCATCTCAGTGGGGACACAGGGGTGGGAGATCTCGGTCTGCATGAGTTTGGCCGTCAGCTCCATTTCTCAGGGGTGAGAGCATCTTCCTCACTCGCAGGCTCGCTGAGGGTAGCAGGGCTCTGGTGTGTCCTGCTGGGTGTGTGGATAGGTAGGGGTGCAGAGCCCTTCACAAGGTCGCAGCAAGCGTGCAGCATCGCGGGGGCTCCGGTTTTCTCTTCTTTCACCACAGGCAGAGTTACCGCTGTCCTGACATAGAAACTATCCCGTTTCAGTGGCTGGTTTTGCTGCGTTTGCTAACTGCAGCCTCAAAATACAAAGGCAATTCACAGTTTTATGCTCTGCTTTTGCAAAGTCCATAAACACGAAAAACGTCTGCTCCTGTGGTCAATCACAGTGAGGCTTTGGAAGGGAGCGAGCTTTTCTGGGCAATTGGCACAGAAGAAACAACTCCGGAAAGCATGCTTCCATCTTTTTAATAATCTATTTCTATAATTGAAGGATTTCACATTTCTTTTGTAAGAGCAAACGCCTGCTTAAACATGGAGACAAATACAACCAATAATATGTACTTGAAATTTAATGCAAGCTAATTCATTTTGGCACAGTCCCAGATATGCTGATTAAATGGCCTGTGAAGTGCTACAATATCTTGATAATGTACATTCTACATTTGATTATATAATCAATTATGTTGCACCTAATAAAATTTAAAATTAGTGAAAAAGCTGTGAGCAGATTGTATCAGATGCAGAGTGGGTCGTGGGCAGCTTTAAAGAATCTTCTCCAAGCGTACGCTGTGAAGGACCGTGCGTGCGCGGGTACATATCTTCAGAACGTCGGTCTGTAGTAAACCAGGGGCTCGGTAAAATGTTCCTGTTAATTTAGTGACTTGATTTTAAAATAAAATACCGTGTCTAGCACTCCGCCTAGCCCTGCAGTGGGTGCACAGTGCAGCTCCAGAGGGCAGCGGGCTGGGCTGGGCTCTCCTGCCCAGGGTGCTCGTTGCGTAGTCGGGAGGCAGAGGAAATAGGGTGCCAAGAAGTCTTCGTGCACAGCTTCGCCCGTCACGTCCTCGGTTTGCGGCTGGCCAAGTTACAAACGTTTTCTATCAGGAGATGACCTTGCCCTGCATTTTTAAAACGGCTCGGATTCTTTTGGCAGTATTTCTGTGATGGCTTTAGAAGGGATGTTCTCCCCCTTGACCAGACCCAGAGCTTGGCTCTGCATATTGGGATTTTCCTGCACCTTCGGTGGGAGCAGCCAAAGGGAGAGCTGAGTCAGCTCTTGGCTGCTCAGGGAACCTGCGTGGCAGTCCCTGGGGAGCACAGTGCATCCCAGCCAGCTCCTCCATCATCTGCCACATCTTCCCTTGCTCCTGAGTTCAGCTGTGAGCTCTCTTTGCTCGCAGGGTTGGCCCTGGGACACTGGCTCGCCCACCCGGA
>NW_010388879.1:36870-44933 GCF_000710305.1 Buceros rhinoceros silvestris | reverse complement strand
GCTCTCTTTGCTCGCAGTGTTGGCCCTGGGACACTGGCTCGCCCACCCGGAGCGGCTGGTGTTGCTCGGGTGGTCACCCCCGCCTCGGCCATGCACCGCGGAGCAGCCACGATCCTTTGGCAAACATTTCTCATTCATTTCCAGGAAAGTTAGTGATTTCTGGGTGACTGGCTATGGCAGGTTTGGGGGAATTTGGCCTGGATTTTATGGTCCTCCAGTAAGAGAGGGTTGATGGGAAACAAATGCGTTATGGCCCCAGACAAGCTGTTACCACATTTTTTGTTTCATTTTAAAGCAGCACTATCAACCAGTTGGAATATGGGCCTGGAGTATCGCGGGGAGTAATCTAATTAGTATGAAGTCAATTCACTAGTTCCTTTTGTATCTCGTGATTAAATAAGTGGGAAAATGGCTTGAAAATTAGGTGCTAGAACAACCCAATTACATTTCTGTAGCTTTTTGTATTCAATTTCATAAACAATTTTGCTCTTCGCTGGTTAATCAGTGAATGCCTTTTTCCAGTTTGAAAAGCACTTTTGAAATTATAATGCAATTAAATTGTGTGTGGATGTTCTGGCATAGCGAGTGTGAAAGCTGGGGGCCTGGCAGCCAGCCATGTTGTACCTTGACAGTAATGAGTTCCTGAGCTGGCAGCTTGCTGGTGTCATTCATAATATTGTCCACGCTGGGTTACTGTAAAATACAGCTGCCTCGACTCCTTTCCAGCCAGGGTCGCCAGGATCCGGGTGCTGGATCCTCTCCCTCCCTCTGCTCTGGGGCAGTTCCTCAGCAGATCCCCCATGTTTGCAGGCAGCGGGGATGAGCCTGTGGGACCCTGCTCCGTGCTGGGCAGCAGATCCCAATGTGTGCAAGCATGCCCTGAAGTTTTCTGCAAAGTCTTAGAGTAGCTGCGTGCTTGTGTTTGTTCTTTTTTTCTCTTCCTTGTGTGAGCGTCTGTAGGACTGAAGATGGATGAGACGGATGGAGGGGGTAAAGTGTTACTTTCCTGGGGGGTATAACTGAGCAAGTAAGAAAACATCTCAACAGCTTGTCCTTCTCAAAGTCAGCGGTACATCTACCCCTGGCCTCGCTGCCTCTTGGCTCGGGGAAGCGGTAGGTCCAAGTGTCCTCTCAATGGGCAGGTTGTCCCCCGGTGACCTCGCCCCAAACTCCCACGTGGGCTCTGAAGCTGCTGTTTTTCTCAGCAGCCCCCGAATCCATGAGGGCTGGGGTGTTGTGTAAGCTCCTCTCTTCTCAGCCAGAATGCTGGTGGCCCATGCAGCGTGTGAATCGCATGCAGTGCTAGTGGCATCTCCTCAGATGCCAGCCGCAAACAGCTTCCCAAGCCCCACCGTGCTGTGAAGACCACTACCCCGCTAGCTGCTGCTGTACTGTGGCCTGTCTCTGTGGACCTTTTAAGGTCAGAGCTTTTCAGAGCATTTTTTGCGGGGTATTGATCTTGTATTCAGCCTGCTTGTGGTGAGCGGGAGCTAAATTCAGCCTCCTGGGGAAGGGCGACCGAGTCTGCGTGATCGCCACCTCCTGTGATTTATGGCCGAGCCCCACAAGGGGAAAGGTAGAAAGCTGTGTTAAGAGAAGAAGAAATAACGTTAGAAATAATGACTTGCTTGGCAGGTTTTAACAAGTTCAGTAATGGTATTAGGTGCCCTTGGCTCAAGATAGTAACCTCCTCTTAATGATCATTACCTGGCTAATAAAGACCTCAGAGCGGGTCATTACAGCTTAATTTAGACATAGCATCCTGTTTGGTGTGCACAGCGTGGCTATCTTTCAAGCTGGTGAATCTATTGCCTGAGCGCCGTGGTTGGGAGTTGGGGTTTGCTTGAGTTTTTCCTCCCCCAGCAGCTTAATGAGGAGCTGAGCATTCGCGGGGTCTTGATGGCCCTTCAGCAGAGGTGGGTGATGCGTGGGCAGGGGAGAGGACAAGGGGCTTCTCCAGCTCTACAGCTCGTGGTTTTTGTGAGCGGTGATTCAGGGAAGGGCAGGAGGAAGGGATGGGAACAGATGACCTTGTTCAGGGAAGCTCTTGTTTCATTTCACTTCTCTTTCGAGTCGCTGGGGTTTAGATGAAGGCTGTAGGGCTTTGCCCTGTTGATGGGCTGTTTCAGAGAAACGGTGGCTTTCAAAGTCCTTTAGGTAGTGCTCACCCAGGCGGCTCCTTCGTGTGGGGCCCCTCCCTGGCCGTCCCAGGACACACCAGGCTTGCACACGCTTCCCTGACCACCACCTCCCTCGGGAAGAGGAGCTGGTTTCAGAGACGAGCGACAGCAGCCGGCCAGGAGCGGGGGTCCGGCCTCGTGCCCGCCATGCCACCCCAGCCTCTGCTGACTGCGGATGAGCCGTCATGCTTCCCTGACCCCATCAGCAGCAAGTTTCAAATGCCAGTAATTATAGTAACCAACCCCCACCCGTTATTAATATTTTGAAGACATCTCTTTGATAAGCTCATGTTTTCAGCCAATTTCCTATTTCTGCTGAAAGCAAAGCATCTTTCCAGCCAGTATTGTAAATCTGTTGTTAAAATGAAGAAAAGGAAATGGAAAAAAGGATCCCCCACAACAAAACAGTAGCACCAGGCTCGGTGCTGCACCGTCTTTGTCAGCCCTGGATAGAATTATGCATCATGAATAAAAACCGCTGTCAACATGCGTTGGTTTCAAAACATTAGAGCATATGGTATGTGATTATCTGTATTGTCAAATGCAATAAAGTGAATTTGGATATAATAAAAAATGTAATATTTTAGAAATTTGGTAATAAACTGTGGAAGAATTGACAGGCAGAGAGTATTTGACGCCTGTAGGCAAACAGATAAAGGTGACGGGACTCTGCGCTCAGCGAGTAGCGGCTATTGCGGGCACATTGGGAGCAGCTTTAATTTCTGATGGGGGAGCCTAACTGGGTTAGCTGGTCCCCAGGGAGCGATGGCCTTCATCCCTGCCGAGAATTGCCTTCTCACAGCCCCCCACTGCTGCTCCACTTGTCCTCACCTCTGCCATGCAGGGATGGCGGGCAGGGGACCGGGGTCCACGGCTGGCTCCCTACGGGCAGGTCGGCACCTCTGGCTGCGGGAGAGGTGGTGGGTGGTCGTGACAGTTCCTCTGGCACAGTCAAGGGCTGCAGCACGCTTCTTTTAGGGGTGGAAATCACCCATCAGGTTCGTCATTGGCTCTGTGGGCTGCAGGTCTTGCTAGTGAACAGAAGCATTTGCTTAAAGCACAAGGTTCCCATTCTGGTTATAGACAGATTAATTGGATTTTTACAAGTGTTTGGGGTTTTCTTCTGTGATAGCAAAAAGAAATCTGTTAGATTATGTCACGCTTCCCCCACCCAGCTGCGCTCTCATCGGTTTTGTACTACCAACTCATTAGAGAGCTGAGAAATCTGTACCTGAGCTATGAGGCGTGATGGTGGGTCTGCTCCCGAACGCTGGAGTTAAACGCTGACGGAGGAACAAACTCTGCCCAAGATAACGTCCTTCAGTATCTCAT
Organism: Buceros rhinoceros silvestris; assembly: GCF_000710305.1. Lineage (NCBI taxonomy): Eukaryota > Metazoa > Chordata > Aves > Bucerotiformes > Bucerotidae > Buceros > Buceros rhinoceros. Next base: position 41,421 of record NW_010388879.1, on the reverse strand, counting down.
AGCTCAGCCCCACGCTTCAGTTTTCGAGTCGCTGATAAAAGTGCTCCTGTTGAGACGTGATGTCTCCTATGGAGAGAACCTCAGTCAGGAGCAAAGTTTGGGGCCTCCTGTGCAGAAACTTTAGATTCAGAAAATGCAGATGTGGGTGTACGTACACGTACCTGCAATTTTTCTTAGGTCACCGCTAATGCTTCTAAATGATCTGTGAATGCATTAACGGTTTCTGTTAATTAACAATATGATAAAACTGGCATTTAGTAAGTTGCCGTGTAGTGTGCGTTTCAGTCATTATGTACTCAGCGCTTTGGTTTGATTTCAGAACGTTAATAGAATAAAATTTTAATGAAGACTTGTTGTTATGAAAAATTTATTACGGATAGTTCAGGTACTGCTTACATTAGCGCGGTCCATGACGTGCGGTGGGGCTCCCCTTCTGCAGCCCCCTGCTGATGCTCCGTGCGACCACAAGGGCTTTGGCCAGAACTGGCTCCAGCACTGTGGCCCCTGCGAGGGCAGGCACACGTGCCCCCCAGCCTGAAATCCTTGCACATTTGAGAGAGGGAAAATCATCCCCCAAAACCAGTTTGGGTGGATTTTTGCCTGTTTGGAGGGACAGGCTGCTACCTGGCGCAGTGCTTTTGCTTGCGGTGTTTTTGAGCGATGCTCCTGTTGCAAATGCCACGCCGTTGTGGCGAGGATGGAGCAAGAAGCCTGAGCCTTGCCGTTCTCCAGAACAAAAGCAAAGGAGTATCTTGCTGGTGCCCTTTATCCAGCTGCGCCGCTGACCTCAGCTCTTCGCTCTCCTGCCGCGCTGGTATTGAAACGCCAGCACCTTGTGTGGAGGTTTTGATCTCAGGCAGTTGTCTGCTGATTTAATTTTGAGAATTTACTCTCACATCATGGAGTATATATTGACACTTTAAACAGCAGTAATACCTGCCTGTGTCTGCCGGGAGAAGCGGCCTGTTTGCTGTACCCACCCAAGATGCACATAAACACTAAATGGATGTGCAGGCCAATCATCTGTCCGATGAGCACCATTCACCGCAGCACTGCTAGAGCACGCTCCACAGTGACACGAGGATGCTGTTTTCTATCCTGGACCGTAGGTGTTAACTTTCTCTTCCTTCTCCATCTCTTGGTGCATCACTCTCCCGGTCTGGTTATCAGGAGGGTGGAGTGACGTCTTTCCTGGACCGTAGGTGTTAACTTTCTCTTCCTCCTCCATCTCTTGGTGCATCACTCTCCCGGTCCGGTTATCAGGAGGGTGGAGTGATGTCTCGTGCTCCATGGAGCAGGAGGTACGTACCTTCAGGTGGTACCTTCAGCTGTGGTCATCGCTTTTCCCAGCAAACCCCTCCTCAGAGGTAAGGAGGTGACTGGGAGAAGTGTGTGTCTCGGCCTGGGGCTGTACACTGTGACTTGGGAGGGAGTTCCTTCTTTGGAAGCCAAAACCTCTCTTTTCGTGTGTTTGCAGCACAGGAAATCGGAATAACGGGAAATAACAAGTTAGAATTGACAGCTCTTGTCCTGGACGGTTTTGAGCTTTAGCAGGCTGAGTTGCTGTGCATCAGATGAAAACTTTGAGGAAGGGACTAAAGAAACACGGGACCTGGACCACAGGGAAGATTTAAGTGACGTCTCCAAAGTCACAGTGTAAGAAGGTGACAAAGTCAGGGCTCAGTTTTTGAGTCCTGGCTGTTGTATTCTGGTGCTAACAAACAAGCGGCTTTTGCCGGCGGCAGGATTAAACCCGCAGGTCCCAGACGGTCGGGGTGATGACCTGAATTACCTTAGCAGAGAGCAAGAAGTTAGAAGCATCCATGGTTCACTGTCTGAGCAATTAAAAGGTCCCAGCCCCTCCGCTCAGTCCCTTCTGTTCGTCTGTAAAGACGGGAGTCAGTCATAGCAATTACAGGACCTGGTTTCTCGTCCCCCCTCCGCCCCTCCCCTGCAGCTTTATGATGATGATGATCATTATTTTTATTCGTATAAGGTGGTTTGGCGGTCCGGGGCGCGCGGTAGCTTCCTGAGTAACTTCTTCCCCTCTGATTGCAAGGGATGTGCGAATAAAGTAGAGCGGTATTGATTCACACCAATCTATGCATCGACTGTGTGGGAGCCACTGGCAATTCCCAGCAGCGCCAGAAAGCTTTGCAACAGGGAGAAATATGACCAGGCAAGTTGAGAAAATAAATTAAACTAGTGTCAACTTTTCTTGTTTCTTCCCTCATTATTAATGGATGGAATGGGTCTCGTTTATCAAGAAGAGGAAAAATTAATTGACACGGGCTTTAATGTTATTATGCCTGGCTTGTCTGGTCACATTTCTTCATTTCTAATTTTTTTGTACTTTTTGAAAAGCATTTTATTACAGTTTACAGGACCAGCTGCTAAAACTCTTGGTATAAACAAGAAAGCAGGTGCATAAATAATGCCACAGCAGGACTGGACCTTTCTGTATTTCAAAGCTTAAGTAACTTCAATACGGGGAGAAGAGAAGAGGCATGAAGCAAACACAAATGAGCAGATCAGGTACTGGGACCTGACACAAAAGGGGAACGCAGCCTGAACTAATATCTCCTCATTACGATGCTGTGTGCTGCAGTGGGTGTCAGGCTGGATACTCCCACCCGTCAGCAGAGCCGTTGGCCAGGCAGCGCCAGGGCCGCTGGGACCGCAGACCCCCGGGGAGCCAGGGTCGTGCTCCGCGCTCGCACCGTGCCAGCTGGGTTGGGAGGCCGGAGCAGGACAGTGGAGCACGTTCTGTGTGTGAGAGGAGACTGATCCTGCATTAACGAGAGCAGCAGCAGGTGACTGTCAGGTTATTTTTGCCTAGCAGCAGGAGTGAGATTTAAGCAGAGCCTGCATTGCTTATTGGTATGATGTGGACCATGTAAATCTCTTCCTTTCTCCTCTCCGTGCTCTTGTCTTCTGCCCTTGGTCTTTGGGATTATTGTGCAGGCACAAAAGAGCCTTGGTGATTACTTATTTCCCAGAACCCTTTAAGGAGCTCTCTGGCGCTTTGGCTGCTGTAAATGCAGTAAGAGGCAGTCCCAGCTGCAAAGACCCTACAGTCTAACCAGACAAGACAGACGCAGCCTGGGTGAAGAGGACCGCTGCAGATGAGATTAAGGGACACGATCCACATCATCCGGTGACCCCGAGACAGCCCAGGAGTTGAAAGGGGCTCCTCCGGCTCTCCTTCCCCTGCCTCCATCCACCAGAGCATCTTCCCTGGTGGCTGAAGAGCCTCTCACAGAGCAGTGGCGCCTGCGTGGCAGGCGATGGTGTGTGGGGGTGTGTGCTGCGGTGCTGGACCGTGAGCTGGTGGTGGAGGTGCTGCCACCCCGGCGCTGTCTGGGCTGCAGGGGTACTAAGCATCCTGCGGCAGCACTGGTCCCAGTTTGCCCATCAGAGCCCTTCAGGGGCTAAGCCCAGCAGTAGCCTGGGTTTAACTGTTGTGGTGCAGGATGCGATCACCTTGTTTTCTTTGTTTTAATATGTGCATGGGCGTGAAAGAGCGAGCCCTTTAACCCGGTAAGCTGCTTTTGTGCAGTTCTGCTGACGAGTGACGTCCGCTGTGTGTGCAAACACAGCTGCAATATATGTATCGCCGTACACGCAGATAGAACCCCGGCTGCGGAAACATCGCTGCCAACCAGCGAGAGGAAGGAGATGTATTTCACAGCAGTGGTGTCGTCATCTCAGCTTTATTTTACCAACATTGGCATAAAACCTCTTAAGTGACGACAAAGGTGTGAAATATAGTTGGTTCAAGTGTGGAAAAAAACGAAATGCAGAACACAGGAGCACTGACATTTCATATCTCCAGGACAGCTCCTTAGGATTATTTATGGCTTCGACCTTTTTTTTTTAATTATTCTAATCTTTTTATGGTTTCAGTCACTTCCTCTGACCACTGTTTCTTTTATTTCTGGAATTCTGTGGCAGAAAGTGCTGCAGCCAAGCGCTGCTTTGCCGTGTGGAGCCATCCACCCGCAGGCCTGGGCAGCTGCCCTGGCTGAACGAGGCTCTGGATCAAAGGAGGCTTTTCAGTGTGACAGAGAAGCGTCGGAGGACGCGTCCTGTGCTGCCGGACGTCAGGTGCCTGGGCTAGCATCTGCAGGCACGTTGGAAATGCTTCCAGGGGAACTCAGGGTTGTTTGGATACTTAAGACTATCTTGCCTTGCTCTAAAAAACCCGTGTTTCACGAGTATTTCACTACCCTGTGAATAACACATTTGTATCTGTCTCCTAGTGAAAAAATCCTCTTTTGAGAGTCACCATTCTGTCCGGTAGCCGTCCCAAAGGGGATCTGGTCTGCAGGGTTGCTGAGTACCTCCCTCTTCTTTTACATGAGCTGAGGGCAGCTGCATCCTCTGGTAATCAATCCCCAAATATTCTAGCTTCTAATTCGCAGATGCAAAAAGATGAGTAAAATAAGTCACCTGAAGAAGTGAACTCCTCTTCAGTGTCACGTGTGCCACTACAGTGCCACGTGTCACTGTAGGCAGGAGCAGTCACGCGGCTGGGCCATGCTGGGGGGT
>NW_010388879.1:24482-36744 GCF_000710305.1 Buceros rhinoceros silvestris | reverse complement strand
TGCTGGAAATGAGCCATCCTCTCACCAGAACCTGTGCTGTGGGAGGCAGCAAGGTCAGACCCGAGAAGACCTCCCTGGCATCTGTCTGGACAGCGCTTCTACTGTCATCCTCAAGAGCCTGTGAGCTGCAGCCTTCATCCTCGTCCCTCTGAAATGAGGCTTTGTCGTCTCCATGTCTTCATGGGCAGCATGAGCGGAAGCTGCAAAGCAGCTGTAAGTGTGGTCGTGGAGATCAAACAGGATGGTTTGCTGGTTGTCCTGAGTGCCTCAGGACATGTTGGCATACACTGGAGAGGTAGGAGGAAGGAGCTTCGGGGCTGATGGAGTGACAGATCTTCAGCTGCTTCTCAAAACTGCAGGCCCAAGGGAAAAGCCGGGCTCCTCGTTGGATGCAGGAGGGCTGCCGGCCTGGGAGGGTGCGGGTGACCACGGCAAAGAGCAGGGCTGCCTCCCTGGGAGGTGCGGCTCCTGAGAGCATTTGGCATCTGAAGGAAAAGGGACCCTGAACAGAGGAAGCACCCGCCAGCCCGTGCCAACAGGCCGCCTGCACGCTCGCTGCGGGGACTTGTGCGAGTTGAACTGCTGGGTCTTCTCATACAGCAGGTGCAAAGCAGCTTTTCCGCTGGACAGGCCCCTCCATCTCCTTCCTTTGCCCAGAGCGCTCCCGGTGAGAGCTGGAGCTCCACGCGGGCAGGCGCCCGTCCCAGCCGTCGGGATGCCGGAGAGCCTCACACATCATTTCGGAGCCTGTCGGTGCCTGTTAACTAGCGGGTGAATGGAATGAAATGACTCCTTTTTCTGAGCAGATGCTAAAGGAGATTTTTTTCACCTGAAGGTTGTGAAGACATGTCTCAGCTTCCTTTCGTGATCACGCTTGGCTTGGAGCCTCTCGTTTGGGGGCATCTGTTTGCTCTTACTTTATTTTTCTCCTCTTCTTTGTCTTTTCTTTTACAGAAATGATTATTCAAATGAATATTCAGTTTTATTCATTTGAATAAAAAACCCAACCGTTTGACTCTGTTAAATGCTTATCTCTTAAATAGAGCTTGTTAGCTTCCAATAATAGCTTCATTCAGAAGGATGCGGTATAATTTCATTTTAAAATGTGTGCTCCTTGACAACCAGAATCCTATTTATGTCACCATTTTAAACAGCCTTCTTTGTTTTGTGTTAATCTTTTTCACACACTTTCCGAGAAGCATATTTTTTTTTGTTGACTTCTTAGTACCTCTCAGAAGAAATAATTGTCCGTTCAGTCCAGGAATGTTTCTGAGAGTTTTGGTAATTTAAAAATGAGTATGTGCTCATTGTGCTAACTAATAAGACATGCATGCAGGAGGTTTTGGTTTGGTTTTGGGTTTTTTTTTTGCATGTGTAAATTATTAAAAGTTGGAACCTGATATTCAAAAAGTGAATCAAAAGGAGAACCCATTACCTGTCACTTTTATGAAGCGTTTAATTCTGGGGCGAGTGATCTCTTGGGGTTTGTTCGCTTACGGAGCAGTAGCATCTCTTGGGTAGTGTCCAGTGGATTTGAAGAGCCTGTGTGTGTGCAGATGAGAATCCTCAGGTTGCTTCCCAGGCAGTTAAAGATGTTGGTGAGCGTAAAGGTCAAACACTGGGAGCCTTCAGCTGTGCCCACAGTGCCCTGTGGGGGCTCTGGGCCTGAACCCGCGAGCCCCTTCCCGCTGGAGCTGCCTGTCCTGCCCAGCTGCCGGCTCCAGAGAGAATGAAGTAGAAGATGGTGTTGGGTTTGTTGTGCAAAGCCAGTCTGGCCTGTGCAAAGTGACGCAGATCTTTTAAAAACGTGCAAATGAGGGTTGACAACTAGGGTTTGTTATTTTCTTCTTGTTATAAAATCTGTAAATGCAGAAAGCTGGGTGGCCGTCTGATGTATCAGAAAAATAATTTCTTGATGAACCCCTGTTTAAGCCATACGGAGTGGGATGAGAATGGGAAACTGGGTTTCAAGTCCAAATGTGTAATGACTGCAGTGGGCTTTCTGGTGGTGGTGTGCATATTAAGGCTAATCTCCTCGAAAGTCCCTCTCTCTCCTCCATCCTGGCAGTGAGATGTGACAAAAGTTGAAAGAGAAATCCTCAACTGCAGTACTGGCTAATGAGTTCCTAACGATGAAGATGTTGCTGGTGCTCAAAGAATTAATGACGTGTAGAGGGGGACTGGCCGTCTCACTGCGCTGGGCAGAGCTGGTCCCCAGCGGTGCGCTGCTCCCGGCTCCGGTAATTGCCCAGCGCAGCGCGCTCCAGGATTCCTGGGATGCCATGTTCAGCCAGTTAACCACAAAAATTTTAGTTTTAACCACAGGTCTGTTTAAGGTAGATTTAAATGGAGTAATTTAGAAGGCAAATGAAAGACTTGATTTAAGTAAAAAGCTTCAAGCAGCTACATGCTTTAAGTGCAAAGTAAAATCGTGTTCTGAGTGCGGGACTTGAGTCTGGTGTGCTGTCAGATGCCTTGGATAAGACCTAGAAACAATTTTGTGTGGTTTTTTCCTCAATAAGCAGGTCCAAAGAGGGATGGGAACATTCCCTATAGCTACACATGCTGTACATTCCTGATCAAGCCGTCTGGGCTCTTTGCGGACCTCACCTTCAAATGAGCTTCACAGCTTCAGATACTGTAGTCTGCAAAATGTCTCGTGTACCTGTAGGTAGCCAAAAATCCATATAGTTTTAATATTTTCTGCTGTGCCACGTAAAAGCAGACCTAGTGTCTGTTTAAAACAATGAAGTATTGCTTTGGGACACCAGCACAGAACCTGCCTGCTGCTGGGTGCTTGCTGGAAGCACTGGGTCTGGCAGTGGGAGCAGGATGGGGGTGACAGCACCGTGACACCCACCGCTGCTGAGGGAACAGCAGACCCAGAGCTGGAGGGTGCTAATTGCAGATGGGAAGTGTTGGTAGCAAAGTGGGCTCGAGGTGAGGCATCACTGCGGCGTTCCCGAATGGCCATGGTGTTGGGATGGACGGACATGTGGCTGGTGGTGGCCAGGAGCCAGATGCTTCAGAGTCAGCAAAGACAGCACTGCTTGAATGCCGTGGATAGTTGAGCGGAGGCACGTTCGCTGGTCAAAGCTGTTCATGGAAAATAAAGCCAGGAGGTGTCGGTTTCCCCTCTCTCTTCCCCAGTCTCCCCAGCCCGGGCTAAGGCTGCTGCTGGGGATGCCCCACCTCTGGGCTCAGAGCCTGGTGCACTGAGGGCATCACATGCCGTTTCACCAGCCTTGAGTCCAGCAGAGTTTGCAGGGAAGTTTGGGGGGTGAAGTTCAACCTGTTGTTAAGGTTTTGAAGATTTTATTAGCTTAACTGGTGTCGACGTCGACTCATCAAGCCTTTGCCAGCAATGTAGCACGTTAGACTGGTTTTTGTTTGTTAGCTTGATTTGTATTTCTTCTTAAGGAAGGAGCAGGGAACATGACTCTGTGGAGCTGTGGTGGGCTGCCAGCTTTCTTTAACGCGGCCCCAGCAGAGCAAATTCAGTGTACAGCTACAGGCAGGCAGCAGGCATCAAAGCACCCTAAAGCAGCCCAAATCCATGGCCCCTTTGAAGCAGCAGCAGCAGAGAAGAGAGGAGTGATGAGATCAGAGGCCTTAAATGTAATGGGTTCTTGGAGGCCTCAGGATGTCCTGATGAGGTATTAGAGGAAGTAATTCAGGAAGAAAGGGACAAAGAACCACCTCCGGAGCCTGGCTGACCCACGGGGCCGGCTGCATCCGTGCGGGACGGAGCTGCGGGCTGCACCGCCAGCCCGGCGTGCGGCAGCAGGGACGTTTGGGGTCCGCTCAGAGCGATCGGAAACACAAACTGCTGCTGCATGTTGGGGGATGCATTGGTATTTTTCTCCTCGCTGTGGGTAAATGAGGAATCATACTCTGTCTTCCTGGATTTTTGTTTTTTGGGGGTTGTGTAATGAGTCAGCTCTAATGGAGAAGTCCTGTGGAATTAAACAAGAGATAAAATCAATATGGTTCCATAGAAATATAATTGGGTTTTGTAGACATTGCTCTTAAAAACCTATACGGTGTTAAAGAAAATACAGCCTTATTGTAGTTTCTGAGCCATCGTGTAACTGGGGTGTAACTATCCATTAAATTCTTCGGAATGGATCAAAAAATCCATAAGGAGGTTTTAATTCTCCATTAAATCCTATGGAAGAGCTGGAACAGAACCGCATTAATTTTCCCCAAGACAATGCTTCTTCCCTCCATCAGTCGGTGATGAGTTCAGGAGCAGCTCCAGAGGTAGCAGGTGTATCTACACGTGCCTGTTTTTATGAAAGTTTTCTCGTGTCCCAACGGCTAAGTAATGCTTTATTAAAATGAAATTGTTTAACTTAACTAATATTTTCCTTTCCCCCCTCCCTTTTCTGTTTCTTTATTAAATAGGATTTGGCTTCGTAACTTTTGAAAATGAAGACGTTGTGGAAAAAGTCTGTGAAATACATTTCCACGAAATCAATAATAAAATGGTAAGTTGTCTTTGTTCCGCAGCGCGTGTCGGTGGCAGCGAGTTCTCACCCTTTGTCACAGACGTGTCTGGGTGGTGGCCCGTTGGGACAGCCCTCTCCCTGAGGTTAACTGGGTGCTGGGCACACTGTGCCTGGTGGAGGTGTCATGGAACAGGGGGCTGAGCCTTGGCCGTGGCTTGCCTGGACCCTTGGGAACAGCTGTGTTAGGGGCTTTCAGGAGGAAAATGGGCTGGAGTGGCCATTACAGACCATGTGCTGCCAAAACAGCCGCGCTGGTCGAGCTCCCGAGTCCTGATGTCCCTCCAACGTTGCTGCTGTGTGCTGGACTGTGTTCCCCAGGATGTCGTGGCTCTCTGCCATCAAGCCACCATCACTTTCCACCCAGGCCCAACCCAGGAGCCGAACCTGGGTGAAGTTTCTCCTGAATGACAGTCAAGTCCCAGGTTGCGGGTTGTCCTGTCAGTAAAGCCACTGAGCCAGATGAAAAAGGTGTTTGTATTTCAATTGATGCAGCATCTTTGATATTTTCAGCTAAAATATTCTTTTTCCCTTTGTCAAAACATCCTTTGCTTCTCAAATGTGTATTCAGCTATGCATTGTATGTTGGTCTGATATGTGTTCACAGACTTTAAATTCAATAATAGAGCTTTTAGTGTGGATAAGATCAAAGCAATCTCCTTGGCATATGCTGGAGGCCTGATTCAATATTTGACTTGCTAATTTTTCCCAGGGCACTGAAATAATATTCCTCATATTGTTCCTCACTGCATTATGCATCTGAAATAAAAGTAAGAGTCCCCTTGGCAAACTGAGTGGCGGGGTGGCAGGGCAGGGCTGGGGCAGTTTCCCTTGCCCTGTGGGAAGCCTCTTGCTGCATCTCGGGTGGGTTCTGTGGGCTTTGCTCCTGCCCTGTCCTAGCATCTTGCTTCTTCTGGGGCCTCCTGCCAGCCCCAGCGGTACCTCGCCTGAGATATTGCGGGTTGTGGAGATGGCTCATTCCCCTGTATATAGTTACTAAATGCTGATTAACTTAATCTGCTTTAAAACAAAGCAAAAAGAATGAGCCTCAACCACCCCCAACCCAGACGAAAGACTGAGAATGTAAATGTAGGTGAGATCGTCAGTTGGGAGGGAAGAGCTGCAGTGCCCTCTGCCAGGGTTGCATCATGAGTGGGTGCGTGTCCACGTCGCGCTCCGCAGGTTCGGTTATTTCACACAGAGCCTTTGCCTGGTACAGCTCAGTGCTGCCCAGTGAGGTGCTGGACACAGCCTGGAAGCAGCAGCAGGCTGCTGGCGTGTCCTGGTAAAACCAGTGCCAGCAGCAGAGCAGAGCGCGGAGTTTGTCGCTTCCCAGCAGGATCTGTGCTGTAAAAACCTGACCCAGCATGTGCAGTCCCCTGCTGGAGGAGGAGAGGTGGGAAAGGTGCTGGGAGGGATTCTTCCCAGATGAAAGGCTGCACAGGAAGGTATGAGCAGAGCGGGGAAACGTGGAGGATGGGACAAGGTGAGAACACTCGAGGAACATCACAAAGAACGCAAGAAACAGAGTAGGCTGTTGGTGTTTTGTTGTTGTGGATAATTGGAAGATATTCTTCCCAGCGCTCTGTGCCTGCTTGGCGCATGATCCAGGTGCCACGATGCTCTGAGTGTTCCCGTCTTGTCGCTTGTCTACAGCACTAATTTTAAAAGCAGCCCACGGGGGAGGAGATGAGACATGATCCTGTCTTGGGACTGACTCATCGTATTGCTGATGTGTCTGCGGATTAATTACCGAACCCACGCAGGGGCGGGAAATCTCGTGCACACGTGTGTGACAGCAGGCTGGTGCAGATGGCCAGAGGTGACGTGCAGATGGCCAAAGGTGACACACAGCTGGCTGGGGGTCAGAGTTAGGTGTGGAGGTGCCTTCTGCAGCACCCTCAGAGACTGACCACTCCTGCTTCATTTTTGACATGTTCCCCTCTGCAAAGGAGATGAGTTCTCACAGCCCCTGCTCGAGGCGATGGGGTTTGCAGCCGCTCGGTGAGCTGGGACAGGGGCACCCCATCCCTGTCCCCATCCCTGGGCTGCTCAGCTGCAAACATCCACAGCTCTGTGGGCACCAACTTGCCCTGTGCTCGCTCTTTCTCATCCCCTGAATGCTGTCATTTCCCAAAACGTGGGGGCAGGCAAAGGGTAGCGGGGCTGCTGTGGCTCACGAGCCTATTTCTAGCCTCCTGTCTCCCTGGCAGGCTATTTTTAGCTCACCCGTTCTGCTTCTGTTGCCATCCGTAAAGCTTAGAATGTCAAATGTAATATTAAACGAGCAGTGTGAAAGTGAAAAGAAAATGCCAGTGAGGTATTTAATAAATGAAACTTGGAATTTGCATGGGAGGCCAAAGATGCTCTCCAGGCATCGCAGGGGGGACAAACACAACCCAAACAAGCTGTCCCCAGAATATCATTCCTCTGACAAGAGCAGGCTGCTTTGCAAAGAGAAACACAGTTTTCTAAGGGGGTGCAAAAATAGCTGGAAAAGAAATGTGATGGAGTAACATATTTTCCTTTAGACCCCGCTGTGATAGAGTCGCTCACATCACGGGTGCGGTGGGACAGGGGCCAGCGAGCGGTGTGATGAGCCGAGCCTGGCCCGGGCGCTTTGCACCGAAGTCAGGGTCTAAGTGAGACTCTGGAGCAGCTGACAAAACTGCCAGGTTGTTTTAAAACGGGCTTGGGCGCTGTGTAGCTGTTTCTCTTTCTCATGGTGGGATTTTGTGGGTTTTGTGGGTTGGTTGTTGTGGGTTTTTTAATGCACCAGCACTCTTCAGGCTTCTCCCCAGACTGGCAGCCTCTGCTGCGCGGTGACGTTTTAGATGTGTGCATCACACACCACGTGCCTTTGGGTTTTCATCCACATCCTTTGCAGTCTAAGCCGCCTCCACCCCTGGAAAGTCTAAACCGTACGTCATGTGCAGAAGGCAGGAGGGAGCACAAGACCGCTGGTATCCAAGGTCCCTGCAGTAACTGCGAGGGGAGGAAACACAACACACAACCCACAAACCACCTCCAACCTTGCACAGATATTTTGGGAAGCCACTGAGTCCTTTGCCAGCCGGACACCGTGGAAGGCAGAGGTCAACCCCTACATGTGGCATGGTGCCTCGTGCATAATTCTGCTGCCTCTCCACTTGGTGGCACAGGTTTGCTGGCTGCGTTGGAGGGGATATACATGGAGCACAGTGCAGGAGTGATGAATGTTGTGCTACTCAGCTGTTTACAGGCATGACCCTGGGCTGCAGGCACTGGGCTGTTGGAGGTAGCTGGTTCTGGAGCAGATGTCTTCGGGAAGACTTGACCAAATGACCCTGCCATCTGCACACAGAGCATCTGAGCCAGGGAGCGGCTGTAAGGCTGAAAACGAGATGTGGCGTTGGCCTGCCCAGGAGGCGTGTCAAGGGACAAAGGGGAAAGCTATGGGACATGAGAGATTTGCTTGTGGGTGCTTAATGTGGGCCCAGAAATCACCCTTCTCCCTGTGAGCAAGTCGCTTTAGTTCTGTCAGCATGTTCTGATGCTTTTGTCCCAAACCGGCAAAGCACACAAGCTCATCGCACCTTGCCAATCCCTCACCCCTGCCCCCTCCATGAGGGCATTAACCCTCATTTTACACTCAGTGCAAATAGCTGGAGAGTTAAGAAACAACCTTCCTGGGAAACTCTTTGGAGTTGGGGTTGTCCCTTCATTTGGCACATCTGTAGGACCTGCCAAAAGCGAGCTGTCGTTGTGAGCAGGGCCATACAGTCACCAAGGCTAAAAGTGTGTCTGTCTGGGGCGGGGGGGGTCTGGTTGTCAGCAGGTCGCAGGAAAATGTTGCTGCTTGTTGTTTCCTGCTGTAGGATCATTACCAGCTTGTAGAGTTGGACCATGACGTGTGGTGGGTTGTTGTGGGAGAATATATATGTGCCCTGCTTGAACTGCCATGCAGAGAGGCCAGTGGTCACCGTGACAGGTTCTCTGCAGGGGCTCATTGCAGTGGGGTTGACAGCACCCCGTGCAGGATGGTGCTGGGCAGTCAGGTACACAAGGTGGCACTGGTGTGGAGACTGAAGGTGCAGTAGCTTTGGAAACGCTGTCTGTCAGCTGAAGGACACTGCAGACCTCTTGCAGGTTGGATGCATTCTTGTAGCGTCTTCAGTGGGCTTCAAATGATGTAGCTCATGAGCTGTACAGTGACGCTGCTGGCGCCAGGTTCTCCGAGGGTGGCTGGGTTCTGCAGCCCACACAGGACAGAGCTGCCCAGCACTGGGTTATCAGGTGTTTGGGGAACAAATGATGAATCACAAGAAGCTCTGGCAGACTCCTCCGCTCACTACAGCTGCCACCTTTTCTTACGCTCTTGAGGATGTGACATCTCATTGTCCCTACCCCACCGTCATCAATGATCTAATGCAGTTTTTTAACGGTGCTTATAACCCTTCTTCTGTTGCCTGGTGTAGCCCAGCTTCACGTCAGGACTGGGTGAATACAGGTTTCTCTGTTAGAGCAGTGATAGTTTTGGCTTGCCCTGGCACGGACGACACGGCGTCCCCAAGGTAATCGAATCTCAACTAGCTGTGAATCGCACGTTGCTGGCAAGACAAAGTTGCCTTGTCTTTGGGTGGTAAAATGGTTTTTTGTGCATTGTGAATATGTGCACATTCTGCTTTCCTCAAAATAGCCCCGGTTTCCCTGGAAAGCTGTTAGCCCTGGGGTTTTCAAGACATCCTGGTGCTGAGAGCTGACAGCCTGTTTTGTTGCACTGGGTATAAGAGGCTTTTCACTCCCCATCTCAGCCGTCCTGGGTTCTCGTGGCTTTGACTGCTCTGCCTGACCCAGAGTACCCCAGTGTAATGTTAATTCTCCAAACTAGACTAAACAAAAATAGTGAGGTTTAGTTTCCCTGCCTTTTTTTTTCTTTAGCCTTAGAGTTAAAACTTCCTTTGTTAGGCTGCTGAAAGTGAAGCACATCCTTTATACAGGGGAGGTGGAAAAAAATCTGGAAATTATTAAGATGTACAGAAATGCTGAACTGAAAGTCTGTGCAAGATCCAGATTTATGTATAGAGAACCCGCATCAGGCGGACTCTTGGGGGTGATTTGCTACAGAGCTGAGCACTGACTCGTAAATCCAGGTACGTTCCCTCTCGGAGAACCCCGTTGCGCGTCCCGCTTTGCCAGCACACATGTGACGTCCCCGCTGCCTCCAGGGTTTTACCCTTGTGGTAACCGTGGCTGTGGGATGGTTCCAGCCATCTCCATCATGTTCCCCATGGAGGAGAGGGCAGGCTTCTGGCAGAAAAGCCGCTTGGCCCCTTTGTTTCCTCTTTTGCTGCGTCTCTTGCTGAGGAGGCACCATCCAAGCCCACCACTGGTCCAGTAACATGGTGCTTCACCTCCTGTTGCTGCCTTTTCCCCATTCGCCAACAGGTTGGTGCATGGGCAGCTTCTGTAGGGCACCTGGAGGCCGGGTGATGCTAAATGGGGAGTATAAAGATCCACCCAAGGTGTGTTGCCAGGGCAGGGTCACACATCTCCGTCCCAAGGGATGGCAAAGCAGGGACAGGGCTCCCGGTCTCATATCTTGCATGTCATCCCTTCCCGGGGAAAGTGTCTCTGCTGCAGAACATGATAGGGGGTGTATTTGTTTACAAAGGTTTAGGAATTATTTTTCTTCCCTACTGGTGACTTTTTCTTTCCCTTTAAATCCCAGTTAAAACTTCTTTGCAGCTCACTGCCGTTCGCTTTATATCCTCATGTGCTGTGAAAATCATAAATTATGCTGGTCTTTCAGAGAGCAGCGGTAGGCTGTTTTGTGGTTGCAAAAGCTAATTACTGGGTTATTGTTTCTAACGGCGCTAATCCAAACTTCATTTTCCTGTTAATTGTCCATCGAGCCAGGCTAGATTGTTTTGATCATCCTGACTGTTAGCAGCGCGAGGTGTAACCAATGCCGCCGTGACATTTGGAGTGGCGGCGAACCCGAAAAATGTGGTTGCCAAATGAAATGACACACTTGTGGTGCTCACCCCTGCTCATTCGGCTGGAGAAATGAGATGGGCGTACTCCTGTTAAATGCCCCGCTGACTGAAACAAGCCAAGGGCAGTTTCAGAGGATGTTACAGAGCTCCTCTGCTGGCGTGTGGGGTGCCAGGGAGGGAAGCTGGTGCTGGTGCTCGGCGTTTCAGGCTCGCTGTGTCCCGGGACTTTCAGGGACGGTAGCAGCAGGCTGGTGGCTTTGGGCTATGGGGCTTTCTGCGGGCACTGAGGTTTGGGGGGATGCACATCCCGGTTAGACTGAACCCCCCCATCCGAGCTCGTTAAGCATCCCTGGGAACACACAAAGGCTTCATCCCCACAGGGCAGTGATGGGGCTGGGCTCTGGGCCTGGAGATCGGTGGCCCCAGCTGGAGGACACGGTCATTGGGATGTTTCTCTCCCAGAGAAACTGCCTCAGCAGCCCTGAAGATGAGACAGAAGGAATCGCTGGCCCTGTTGTGGCTGTACTCAAGTTTCAGGATGTCCAGAGAGTGGGTCTCTTCCACACCTCTCCTGCTCTTGCTCCTGCTCACCCGTTTTCCCTGTTTCCAGGCGGTGCACACATGCCTCCCCATTCCAGCCATCCCCGGTCCCTCCCTGCCCTTCTCCCGCTGCCTCCTGCAAGGACCCAAACACTGCTGGGCAGAACAGCAGCAAAAGATGAACTCCAGAAGAACTTCACTGGGTTGGGGCAGCGTGTTTGCAAGAAGTGCGTGTTCTGACAGCGTTGGCAGTGTCTGAGCATTGCGGCTTGGGGAAGCGTTGCAAGGCAGTGAAGTAAATACGGTCTGCCGAGGTTTGCAGCAGAAAGGGGAGGAGTAGGTGGTTTTGTTTAAAATACTCCCATTACAGTCAGTTAACCTTTATGTTACCTAAATGAAAATTGTATAAACCTGAAATTTTCACTGATCGGGTTGCCTAGGAACAGGCGGTTGGTTTTCATAAGACAATGAATACACTGTCACTGATCGGGCTATTAGGCACCGAGACATTTAGCCGTATTATCCCACATCCCCGGGTCTGCCTGGGGTAGCTGCCTGCTTGCGCACGCCCACCTTTGCCTGCCTGTGCGAGCCATGGAGGTGGTGTAGGAGACACGACCCTGCTTGGAGATGACCCTCCAGTCCTCCACGACAAGCAGCCCCATTCCCAAGCCTTTGCCCACAGGCTGGCAGTGCCAACGCTGGGACGGGAGGGCTGAGGGCAGCAGGGCCGTGCCACCGCATCTGCCAGGAGCATGGCCCGAGCTTGCAGCACCCCTGCTCACGCTCTGGTCTTGCCAGGCAAGGACCAGGGAGAGTGTAAATGTGCAAAGAGGATGGAGGAACTGGTTGAAGAGCAGAGTTAGAGGCAATAAAGCTCAAAGCTCTGGAGTCAGCCTGAGACCCCTACCCTTGGACCAGCGATTGTCATTGTGCAATCCCTACAGATGGGGCAGACGGAGGCTTGGGGCTTCCCTGCACCCTGTGCAGGGCTGTACTGCACGTCGGCACATCTTCCTGTTGCTCAGAGCATGGACTAAAGTGTAGAGCCATAGAAAAGGGTTGGAATAACTCTGGTTAGCTCCAAGCTGGCTCACCAGCACATCCCAGTGCCAAGGGGAACATGGCGGCAGTCTGAGTCGGCAGCGCTGGAGCTGGAGAACATGGAAAAGTGCTTTATTTCTCCCTTTTCTCACCCAAAAAGAGGCTGGGAACCAGCACCTGGCAGAACGGCTG
>NW_010388879.1:20915-24371 GCF_000710305.1 Buceros rhinoceros silvestris | reverse complement strand
CCGCCCCACCGGCAGGGCTGGGTCGCTGCCTCTCACGAGGTGTTGGCGGAGACTCACAATGTGGTTCAAGTGGTGTTAAGCAACTTGAAAAGGCAGCAGGAGTAACTGGAAGTGAAAGAATGCAGATCGTTTATTAATAGGGCTTACAGAAATTTTCTGCTGGGTAGAAATATTGATTCTTTATTCCTATTTTAAAAGGAGCTTTTTGTAATGATCACTGAGAGTCATTTTCTGATATCGATTGCAATAGAGCTGTGCTGGAGACCTCCCTCCATTCATCCCACGCCCGCGAGTACCATTGCGAGGGAACGCGGCACAGGTTTTCCTTTCAGGAACGCGGCAACTCCTTAAATCAGCATTTCTGTCATCTTTCCAGCGGGGGGTTGCTATGTGTGTTTAAAGAGACATACACGTTTGCTCTTTTAAATCCGTTTACACTATTCTTAAAGTTCACCTTTGAGGGGGAGGCGGTGTGGGGAGGCAAATGCTAAAAATAAAACTCCCCCCTTAAGTAGATCAGTTCTGCATTTGACATTTACATGGAATTCATTTGCATCTCATTTGTACATGTTTCTGCTCAATAGGTAGAATGTAAGAAAGCACAACCTAAAGAAGTGATGTTTCCACCAGGGACGAGAGGAAGGGCACGCGGATTACCGTATACCATGGACGCTTTTATGCTAGGGATGGGAATGTTGGGTAAGTGCCGTAGCCACCACACGTCTCCCGGAGCCAGCGGCTCCCGTCTTGTCTCCCTGATTTCCGAATGCTGAAGCCGTAGGGGCGAGCAGCTCTCCGCACCTGTATGGGTGCAAGTCTAAAACTTTAGCAGGGGTGGAGTGGGGAAAATAATCCTGACTGTGGTAAATTATTAACTTACCCCCCCTCCCCCCCTTCCTGGAATATAAAAATTTGCATTTAAATGGATGTTTTAAATAGCCTGTTTTACTCTTACTCACAAAAATAGAATGATGAAAGATGCAGTGTGTTCATTCTGACTAAAAATGATCTCTCCCCTTTTTTAGAGGAATTGAGTCACACATTATTCCCCTTCTTTTAAAGGTATCTTTGACAGTTCAGCATAGATAATTGAAAATCTTGCCAGTTCTTAAATGGCATGCGAGGTGGAGAAAGCAGGGAGATGCCTAGCAGTACAGGTCGCAACAATAATTACAAGTTTCAAGGAGATGGAACGGTATTTTAGTCCAGAGTGTTGTGTCCAGAAAATACTCATTAAATGGGATAACTGATATTTAATGGCAAAATTCTATTTGTGCGTGAGGTCTATTTAGGTATAATTGGTTCTCATTTGTTTCTGCCTAGCTAGTTCTTCTTTCTATATAATGTGACAACTTCTTGATACTCTTGTCTTCAGATTTACTGAGCCAAAATGCTACTAATCCATTGCCAACCTATTTTTTTAAAACCCCATATATTTTCAACTTTGTATCCCTGGAATTCCCCTTGGTTTTCACCTGCTGTGTCCATAAAGCATGCGTGAATGAGAGAGCATCTGGAGGTGTTCCCCAGCAGAAACGAGCCTTTCCCGGTCTAGTGTCCCTGGGACCTGGCCTCTCTGGGGTGCTTTGAGTTTTCCCTTCTGGGTTTAGATGATCCCAGAAACTGGGCACAAAAAACAGCCTTGAAAGCTGGTGCTCAGTTGTCCTGAGCTTTGTCAAGCAAGTCCGTGGGCTGTCAGAGCTGCTGGGAGACCCCCAAGGCTTCTGGAGCGGGCATCAGGTCAGAGGACTCGGTTCCTATGAGTATTAGGCTGTTACGCTGAGACGTCTGACTTCAGGCACCCCTTGATTTGATAGGGAGAACTTTCCTGCCACGTTCGCTTTATCGCTGAATTAATAGTACTTCTGTTCGTGTGGCTGGAACGATCCATTTCTGGGATGTGTAATTGGGTTATTTCAGCTGATCATCTATTTTTCTGTCCCCACACTCCACCGCCACCCTGCCCCATCGTGTTTGGAAATTACATTTCGTGGTTAAAATATTTATCTTGTTCTGGTCAGCCTGTGATTTTGTTACCTGTATGTTCCCAGTGTGCTTGAATGTCTGTACTTTATTTCCTCTTTCTTTTTCTGCTTGTGGAGCCTGTGGTTTGGGGCGGTGGAGGTGGTGTCACCCCAGGCTACATTACCAGGGCCCAGGGCAGCATCCCTCTTCTGCTCAGCGTGGGCAGAGCTGCCTCAACCCTTCTCCTTGCAGCCGGGCAAGGAGCGAATGCAGCCAGGGTCCACCCCAGTGACCTGAGGGGAAAATTCAGCCCTCAGGTGCGGCATGAGCCATTCCCACTGGAAAAGGATCGCTTCGAGCTGTAAAAAGGGAAGGAGCCCTTGGTAAGGGGATCTACGTCCGCACAGAGAAGCAATGCGGGTGCCTGTCGGCAAGTCCCCATCCTGCCGCAGTGGGGTGGGTCGGGTCACCCTGACCGGCTCTGCTCCGGCCGGTCTCACAACATGCTCTTATCAGATTTCAAACCAGGGTGACTTGCTCAGAATTAATGATGGATTTGCGTTGAAGGCCAGATGCTTCATTATCTGCTCGAGCTGGTTTTTTCATCTTCCAAGTTCCTGCTAGCTACGGTGGCACCGTGTTAAGTAATTAAGTACTAAACAAGGAAATTGCAACACCGGAGAGCACGGCTGGCTGGCTGGCCATTATCAATCCCTGTTTTCAAAGGCTGCCTCTGAGAGTTGGCTTCAAGGGGGCTGATGGGCAGTGGCTCAGTGGGGAGCCCGAATCTCTCCTTCCCGAACCCCAGCAGCTGCTGGCAGTGAGGCCTCGTCCCCGCGGGGAGGTGGGTGTAATTAACCCATCAAACGGCAAGGCACACGGAGTACCGCACTGCCAGAGGCAGCGGCTGCAGTAGGCAAGCGTTTTGCTGGGGTCCCAGGAGGCCAGGGTCAGCCCTACCCCCTTCCTCCTTTTAGATGCCTTGCTGGGCTGAAACGGAGCAATTTGGACTGATCTTGAAGGATTTTTATACCTGTTTCCAGAAGCCCTTGTTCAAGGTCACCTTCTCCAGATGCCGTTCATGGGCAGAGGAGGAAATTGGAGGAACAAACGCACGAGATAACCCAAAGGAAAGAGCGGGGAGCGACTCCCTCCAAAGCTATTAAGGAAGTTGGTCTTTTTCATTAATCACAGCCTCCCCAAGGAGCCTGCAGCAGCCGGGGTCTAAAGGTGCGTAGGCAGCCGCTTCTGTGATGATTTGGTTGATTGGAACAAAATTAAAGTGTTCTTCTGAAAGGATTTTTTGACTCTGAGAGTGCGGGCAAGCTGAGCCTTTTGCCAGGACCGCTTCTGGGCTGTCTCAGGCGCAGTCTGCTGATGGGACACGCACGCTCTCAGGGAGATCTGGAACGTTAATTAGCTGCTCTGCATAAAGAACAGGCTGGAGTGGTTTCAGTTGGTGACCTCTCTCTCCCTGGCAGCCCTCCTGGC
>NW_010388879.1:19960-20784 GCF_000710305.1 Buceros rhinoceros silvestris | reverse complement strand
GTGGATGCTCATGAACAGGCACGTGGTCCCCTGCAGTGGGCAACGCACACATCTGCAGCCGAGTGGGAGCGCTTCGGTGGCCAAGAAGCTTTCCAGAAGCCTCACTTCTGTCACCTGGTCCAGATGTGCAGACCAGGAGCCCCATCACCCCAGGGAGTGGGTGCCACTGCATTGCTCCAGGGCTTTTTCCCCTCCATTCTGGTCTGTACCGGAAAACTTGAGAGAATAGAAGAAAGCAACTGAGGAGCAACATTAGCAGGAGGTCATCTCTGTCTGCCCTCCCATCTGAAGCAGCTCTGTGTGTCTGGGGGGTCGCAGCTGCCATTGGGGTGGTCCTAGCAGTGACACTTGGCTCTGGAGGGGACTGCTGCGCTGCTTGGTCTGCGCTGGGGCCCCACGGCGCTCACTTCATCTGGTGATCAGACTTGCTGGTGTTTAATATTAAGTCGGGCTCTTTTTAACTTACGAACCCCTCCAGAGGCGAGAGCATGTACAGCCCCAGACTGCCAAAGCCGTGTCTGAACACCAGCCTTCAGGTGGTCTGTAACAAGCTGCTTCTACCGCTGCACGAGGCAGAGCGAGGCTCTGCTTTCCTGCGCACGTTCAGTCTAGGTAGGCTGAACTCATGCATAAAAGAAGCTTGTGCCCTTCAAAGAAAGTCATTCCTTTCTTCCGTCAGACTCTGTCTAATCGAGGGTAGCTGCCTCTCAGGCAGGGTTTGGGAAGGGGAGCCCTTCATTAGCACAGGCTTCCCGGGAGGCCGGTACAACCTACGGGAACCCGCCGGGGCTCCTGCCGCAGCACCCGCCGTAGCTTGACGCCAC
>NW_010388879.1:18563-19920 GCF_000710305.1 Buceros rhinoceros silvestris | reverse complement strand
GTTCCACCCTACGGGAGCCCGCCGGGGCTCCTGCAGCAGCACCCGCTGTAGCTGTCGCCAATGAACGCAGCTTTAGCTCGGCCCTTCTACTTGCCTTGAAGCAGGAGAGAGGTCAACTTCTGTGGACCAAGGGAGAAACTTGTAGAGCAGATGTGTTTCTTCTCCGTAGCTGCTCCCCAGTATGTGACCGCCCCCTGTGTCCGTAGGAGATGGCTTTTGGTTTGTGTTCCCTCATCCATGGGTGCTTATGTCAAGGTCACAGCACGTTTCTTTTGAGAAAGACAGAGCATTTTTGTTGCAGCACTGGGCTGTGCTTTGGCAGAAGGACCGTGCCTTTCCTTGCAAAGGACCTGGTGTTCTTTGCTCTGAGCAACATTGGAAGACAATAATCTTCTTGCATTTACTGCAACATCTGAATTAATTTTGAAAGCCCCAGTGTGCTCAGTGTTCCCACGTGTTAGCCATGAGCTTTGTCCATCTCAGATCACTCCATTTAAAAATGAGAAGTCATTTCCATATCTGGGTTCAGTGGTTGTGGACACTTCCCCGCTTGGAGCAGAGAAGGCCTATCTCCCTCGGGAGGTGCTGGGGGGTAGAGGGGAGTCAGGAGTCACCAAGAGCATGACAGCTGGTTGCGTGTGACCGTTGGGTGGGCAGTGTGGTGCTTCCAGTAGCCATCGCTGTACCCTCACATGCGAGCACTGCCCGGAGAGCATCCAGCGTGGGGCAGGATCTGGCCCGCTGCGAGATGGGACTCTGCAAGGCTCCAGCACATGGGCTGGAAGTTCAACCAGCCTCTGCTGCGGCTGATGTCAAGAGACAGAAGCTGGGTAGAAGCAATGGTGTGAAAGCAGTTTTGGTTGTTGGTTTGAGTTCTGCTTCCACGGGCAGGAGCGTCTCGCTTCGAAGGAGGTCATCCAGGCAAAGCCTGGATTCTTGGTTTAGCAACAAGGGGTAATGAGAGAGATGGATCATTCCCCAGGACTGCTGAAGCAAGTAAACTGTTTGGTGCCCAATGCAGGATGAGAATGGCATCTAATGGAAATGGTGGGTAGGTCAGCATGGCCATAATTTGGCTTTATGAAGCATCCACATGGGCATGGTGTTAATGCACTATTGATATTCAGCCAGGCAATTTCCCCGGCGTGGAACGGGCTTTGACTCGTTAGAGCAGAGCTGGGCACTGCAGCAGCAAATGAAGAGGAAAATTGAAGTAATGTTGTATTATAAATTTATGATTTCATCTGCCTGACCTAGAGACCGCTGAGCACTGGCGATGCAGGCGAGAGCCCCCCCAGGCAGCTCTGCCGGTGCTGCTGCCGGCACGGACAGCCGGGGTTGGCTGAGGAGCGAGGGG
>NW_010388879.1:17176-18483 GCF_000710305.1 Buceros rhinoceros silvestris | reverse complement strand
CTGCCGGCACGGACAGCCGGGTTTGGCTGAGGAGAGCGGGGCTGCTGCCGTGCGCCACGCTGCTGCCCTGGGCTTGGAGGCAAATCCACGGGGGCAGGAGCATCCCCAGCCCCGCAGGGCAGCGGAAGAGGTGGCATCCTGCGCCGCACTGCCAGCTCCAAAAACACTGCGAGCACGTGGTCAGCTGCCGTCTTCTGCTGGGCTGGGCCAGTCCAACTGGTCCCAGACACTCAGAAGCTGAAGGATCTGCTTTGGAGTTGATCAAATCAGAGTAGAACTTAATTCTTTCCACTTGGCAAGGAGAGGGGCTGCAGTTGGACGCCGCAGAGTGATTTTTCATGGTGGAGCTCGCGGTGCTGTTAATGGCGCTACTTACTTAGCAAACAATCCATTTATCAATATTGTTGTTCTGAAAAAAAAGAAGGGAAAAAGGTTTGTAAAGCTTAACTCTAAAAGATCTGATGTAATGACAGAGGTGATTAATTTCTAAGGGAATCCAGCTGTTGAGCTGTGAAATAAATACACGAGAGCTAAGCAGTGTGTACATACTGCTGAAAGCTGCAGCGTCTGTCCGGGAGCGCAGGGCTGCTTTCCCTGGGCTCTCCCTAATCCCATAATCAAAATTCATCCAAGCGTTTTTATCTCCCAGTTTAGATTATGATTAATAGTACGTCATATGTATGTATAAATCTAATCAGAAATGGAGGAGCTTGCTGCAGCAGGAAGAGAGCGGTACGATGTATGAGTGCGTTGAAGGATTAGTAAGAGCAGAGATAGGAGCCCCCCAGCAGATCCATTTGGCCACTGAACGTGTTCTCGGGGTCCAGCCCCGCTGCTGCTGTCATCCCTGCCGAGATCTCCACTGACTTCAGACAGAGGGAGAGCAAACTTCTCGTGGTTTCTTGGACTGGAGGGGTCTGTCTTGGAGACTGGAGGAGTCTGGGCAGACACTAACAATCAGCGGGATCGTCACACGGTGTTTCTTGCCTGGAACTACAAAGGGTAGTTCCTGTTTTTGAGGAAACCAAGCAAGGAAATGGTGAGGGTTGGATGTGAGGTCACAGTTTTAGGGAATGTCCTTAGTGTAAAAGACAGCTTGTGACATCGGCCATACCAGTTGTGCCACGCAGCCGCGGTGGAACCAGAGAGGACAGCGGTTCTGCGCAAGGGCTGGGAGGTTACAACACGGGGGGAACACAGCATGTGGCCCCTTGGCTGCTGCCAGCCCACGCACGTTTAGGGACTGGTGTGACCTCCAGCACACACACGAGCCTTCGCCGCCAGTGATGGTGGCAAGGCAGCGAAAC
>NW_010388879.1:15160-17095 GCF_000710305.1 Buceros rhinoceros silvestris | reverse complement strand
CGCGGTCTGGGCCCCGGGGGGCCTGACAGCGGAGCGTTGGTACCACCCGCGGGTGCCCTCCGAGGCTCTGCCCTTGTGCCCACACTGCCTTTCCCTCCCGGCCACTGTTACAGCGGGCAGACTTGCTGCTCTTGGGTTAGTGAGGCATCTTCATTAACCAAATGATCTCAAGTGGCATTTGTCTCAATAAAACTTCAAAAGCTGCTGGAGGTTGGATGCGTTTCCGCGCATATCTCAGAAATCGCTTTAGGAAGCGGTTCTCGTGTCGGGGCTTTACTTTCTGGAAAAATTAAAAGCTCTTTGACTCTGGCTCATTGCTGTCGCTGCCTCTAACTCTTTGATGTGTTAACTGTTGTCCTTCACACTCCCGAGATAAAGAATTACTACTACCTTAATCTCCAACTGTCAATAGCTCTGAAGCAAAGTACATTCATTGTAAGCTCTCCAAATGTCAGAGCAAACCTGTGTTATGTGTTTAGCCTTAGCGTTTGGCATTTACTCTTCCAGCTAACAAGTATGCACAATCCTTGGGCTCGGGATACCAAAGTGCATGTTAATTACCTGAGTGACAGGTCTCCTGCACAAAGCCGGGCAGGCAAGTGAGCCCGAGAGCCAGCCAGCTCGAGGTGTTTCCAGTCAAGATAATAATGAAACCCTTCTGCAGTTTTGCATGAGCAGAATAAATCTTGTTTTTTAATACCTTCCGTAAAATCAGGTCTCACCCATCCTCCATGTCATTTTGCATTGTATTTCAAAAACAAAAAAGCCTTTATTAATCCTCAAACTTCTCTTTCTCTCTCTTTCTTTCTCCTTTTTTTCTTTTTTATGTTTCTGTGGTCAAGGTTACCCGAATTTTGTTGCAACATATGGCCGAGGATATCCTGGATTTGCCCCAAGTTACAGCTATCAGTTCCCAGGTATGTACTTCTCATTCACAGATTTACTTTTTTTCCCCTCTTTCCTCCTTTATTTTTTTTCCCTTTTTTTAAAATCCATAGCTGCGAGCTGAGACAGGCAAGTCTGCAGGGAGCATCTCACTCAACAACCATTTTTTTTACTGTTTTAAATAGGTATTTATAGATACATATTTTAAATATGTTTTTACTAACGTGTAAATTGGTACTGGTTATTTGAAAACAAACTTCTTAAAACATAAAGCAACAGAGATAATTTAAGAGCTCTTACCCTCCCTTTGATGGGTTTTTTCCTTTCATATATACTATAGAGATAGACACAGACACACACGCGCGCTCAGAGGCTCGCACGCGCGTTCCCACGCTGTCCTGCGGTAAGTGTACAGCCGCTGCAAGCGCAGTCTTGGAGTGAGAACTCCGACCTTCCCGTGCTCTGTATCGGTGTCTCTGGTGTCCTTCACAGAGGTAGCTTCTAGCTGTGTGTTGATGGTTCGGTTTGGCTTCGGTTCGGTTTTCCCCCTTCCCCTGCTGCAGCGGTGGGACCGGGTCAGGGTGGCTGCACCAACACCTTCCGGGGAAAGTCCTTGAGGATGGCCGAGGACACGGAGGGGTGCTCGGCTCTACCTGCGGCACACCGGGGCGAAGATGCAGCCTCATGTTCAGCACAGGTCGTTGGGATGTTGGAAGCATGTGTGTTATTAACATCCGTAAGAGGAGCAGTGTCCTTGGGATGGTAGTTTCGGTGCAGCTGTTTTTTGCAGGACTGATAGCACCAAGGGAAACAGCCTGTTAGGGCTGTTTTTCCAATTTCAATTCACAAATCAAGGGCTCTGCTTAAAGCTCCTCTGCCTCTTTCCCCGCTGTGCTACACCCTCCCAAACCAAGCCAGGACTGCAACATCCAGGGTGTTGGGGCTGGTGACAGAGCTGCCCAGGTGCTGTGCCGGGCAGGGAGGGTCGGCAGCGGCAGTGACAGTGACACGGCGGGCGGCCCCGGGGGGGGGGGGTCTTCCCGGGCACGC
>NW_010388879.1:13741-15104 GCF_000710305.1 Buceros rhinoceros silvestris | reverse complement strand
ACTGTGCGGCTGCCCGTGGGGGTGGCTGCTCTGCCGGAGCCGTGGGCAGAGCTCTGGGCTGGCAGGATGGCAGCTGTTAGCTGAGTGTGAGGAGGAGGCTTCAGAAGGCGTCTCACATTGTCTGACACTTTCCTCGCGGATCCCCTGTACCAGCTGATGGGTGTCAAGACGGCGAAATGAGAGACACCTTTGATGAGTTAAATGATGAAAATCGGCAGAGCTTAGATGACTAATTATAAATACGGCTAAAGTGAACGTGTCTGCTGGCTGACAGCAGAGGTACCGTTTGATTCCAGCCCTCGTTATATATATTTTTATTAAGGACCTGGTTTTCCAAAACAGGCCTTACAGTTATTTGCGAGTTATTCTCAGTCTCTTGCAGAGATTGAATATGCAGAAGGAAAATCGAAGTGGATTGTCACCACTAAAAAGCAGGGTGCCTGCGGGCACCCACTATGCCTTTGGGAGCAGGACAGCGGAGGGGAGATGCTCAGCGTTTGGATTTCCCTGCCCTAACGCTCTGCCCACGTTGTTTGCTCCACTCCCACTTGGATCATCTATTCCTTAAAGGTGGTCAGTACCGTTAATAAGAGTTGTTTAGGCGGGTGTTCATAGATGACGGGGAACTCGGGTCTCTAGAAATGTGAGCTGTCAGAGCAGCATGTGGCATGGAGCCCTCCCTACCGGAAGGTGCGGTGTGAGGGGCTTGATGCCCATCAGCAGGATGGGGCATCCCCCTCGCTGGAGGTTGGGGGCAGAGAACCCTGTACCACAGGAGCACAGCTCAGGATGCAAGGGAGCGGGGCAGGGTTTGAGGATGGGGACATGCCAGGATCCGCTGCTCTCCTCTGCCATGGGCACAGCGGTGGAAGTGGGTGCCACTCCCGCGGTTGTGAACCCCTTGACCCCCCGAACCTTCCCATGGCATATTTTGACGCGTGCGGAAGTGCCCGTGGTGTCTGTGGCTTGGAGCGTGAGATAGGAGCATGTGTGAACCCGATGGAGAGAAATCTGAAATCTGCTTTTTACTAAGTGGTCATGCCCAAATGCTCAGTTATGATTTGATAAAAAAAAATGCTTGGCCGTTTCTGCAGGAGCATCCCAGGCAGCGTGCCTGGGAGCTTCATCCTCCTCCCAGCTCCGCGGTACCTCAGCAGCGGGGGTGTCGTGGCAACCGCACCGATGTGTATGTATAAGGGTACATATAAATAAAATACATCTGAATAGACAGCTCTGTTCCTGGGCTTCCCCAGGGCGGGGACCTGGCAGTGCTCTTGACCCCAGCACGGTGGTGCCGTGCGGCCGATTCTCCTGCCCGGGTGCCTGCGCTGCGGTACCTCAGCCCGGCCGGGCGCGCGGGGGC
>NW_010388879.1:10406-13640 GCF_000710305.1 Buceros rhinoceros silvestris | reverse complement strand
GGGGCCAGGGGCATCCCCAGAGGGTGTCGTTGTGGAGCGGGCTGTGAGCAGTCCCCGTCCCACGGGGCTCTGTGCTGCAGTGCCTGGGGGCCTCCTTCCTGTTCTTCTTCATGTTACCAACTTACTTTTCTAATAAAAAATACCAAATGCCCATCTGAACCGATCTGACCTGTCGGTATTTAGTGTTGTCCAAGCGAAACAAACGGCACAAAAGTCACGACCCATCCATTTGCATTTCCGTTGCCGGACGGGGACGTGCCAGCTGCCGGAGCTCCCCATGGGGTCCCCGGGATGGGCCCCCTCCCGCATCCTCCCCAGGACCAGGACAGCCCCTTGCTCCGCGGGCGAGACACACCCAGTCACTGTGGCGACCGCTCTATCTTCTCCCATCACGTTATTTTTTTTCTCTAGGCCTTTATAACTCAGTGCATATCCTTTTTCTTTTTTAATCGCAATCACTCCCTTTCTGTGTGTCTTTTTTTTTTTCTTTTAATTTCTGGGACTTATCTTTTCAGTTTAATCTATTAATTTCTGTTCTTATTTCACTTTGCAGACTATTTGCCGATTTCACAAGACATAATTTTTATCAACTAGTTCTTAAAGATGCATAACAAATTAATCGGGGTTTACTACAGTGCTAATGAGAGAGAGAGACAGAAAAAGCCTGGGTGGTCCATGTTTAATATCAATGTCCACTGAAAAATTGCTGCTCTTACTGGCTGGTTTGATTGACTGGACTTTTATTTTTATTTTTTTAAAGGCTCCATATCCTTACTGCTTTGAGTTTGCTTTTTATTATTTTTAATTTTTTTTAATTTCTTTTTCCTCTGCTTTGTTATGAGTTTTTAATGCCCACTTGGAATGTAACTCACAAGGATGGGGATAGGGGCGTTACGAAGGCATGACTTCTCACAAACTTCTTAGAAATAATTCTGTCAAGGAAGCAAAAATAACGATTGGGTCTCACAAGCAGCCCCAGAGACAGATATTGGCGCTTTTCAACATCAGGACGTCCAGCAGAGCACAGATCGTAATCAGGGTGGAGCGAGTCTAGCGTCTGCTGTCACTAGGATCATTAGCAGCGCAGATTTAATTACTCCAAACGAGTGCCCTGCGTCCGTAAGCGTGACCCTGCGGCGCTGGCGGCTGCAGGCGTAGCAGACCCACGCGTGTTCTCCCCTGGTCCGTTCGCTTTGGGCTGGCGGCTCGCTCTGGAACTGCCATAATCACGCAGGCGCCATGGCCAGAAGCCACCAGACGAAGGGCTCAGAAGTCGCTGCAGCTCCCGCAGCAATCCCTGCCCCGGCTCCCAGCACTAACCCCCCTCGCCGTGCAGCCAGCGATGCTCTCGCATGCTCTGTGCAGTCGCTTCTGCTTCCAGACTTTGCTTGCAAATCATGGGCAAATTACTGAAATTCTGGCAAGAGGGCCACGCTTTTCCCTGCTCGCTGAAGCTGCGTCGTGCCCCTTAATCTCCAGCCCAGTCGCAGAGGAGCTGCAGACCTGTGTGATAATGCCTCCTCCATCCATTGGCTTTATGATGCTGGACCTTTGGGTAGGAAACACGCTTCGTATTTAAATTCTGAGTTTCTTTAAGTGCTTCTCCCCATGCGATAAGTTTGTGAGAAGGACACTGCATGCTTACAGTAGAACTGTAATGCATTTTAATGTTTGTTAATCCACTTGTTAAAATGTTGGTGTCAAAGGCTCTACAATACACGGCTGTGCTGTTCATTTCATTAAAGATGCTTGATGTAATAATTGGTTAGTTTTCTTTTACTTTTCTGCAGGCAATAGCTTTTTTTAATCTGTATGGCTTCTTATTATTTTGTTTGGGGTTTTTTGCTATGAATTGCTTTGCTTTTGTGAATTTGTCTTAGTGTGCATGATTTGCAAACATTTCGGCTATTGTGAATTTTCTCGTTTTTTGTAAATAGTCCATCTGTGCTTTTCTTTTTTTCTTTTTTATGACTTTTTTCCTGTAAGTAACTGAGGTAGAAAATAATAATAAATTGTTTACAACGGATATGCTGTGTTGCTGCTCTCTTAGCTTGCAGTTCTAATATCTTGGTTTGGACGCACCAAATAACCAGTACCAATGACAATTGAATAAAAGAATAAACCACCCATCACTCAAAGTGTGTGACGCAGTGTTTGAAGAATCTGCAGATGAACGGTTACATACAAGGTGTGTTTACAGCAAAAATTAAAACCAGAAAAAGAGGACAATGCCCTTGTAATTGGGGGCAGAGGAGTGACTGCGTGTGAAGTCGCAGTGTTCCCAGCAGCCTGGTCTTCCGCCAGTGCCAGCCACCGCCGTGGCTTTGAGATCAACCCCCTAAGCGTTATTAGAAACCCTCGTTGCAAACGCTCCAGCACTAACGCTCAGGATGTTTCTGTATGGAAGCTGGAAGGAAGATCAGGTCGCTTGTCACTGTGAGGGGGTGTTCTTGGTGCAGAGCCCGCGGCGGGATGGGCACCGCTGGCCGTGCCGGTGGCGCGGGGACGTTGTCAGCACTGTGGCTATCTCAGTCATACTTGCTCCCATCATTACCTGGATGTTTGGGGATTGTCAAAGTTGCTTACAAGCCTTCAGCTCAGGAATTTAATTTCTTTTTTATTTTTTAATTAAGGCTTTGTTTGCTTGTATGTTTGTTAAAGCTTATTAAAACCTCTGTATACGGGGAGAAGGGGGAAAAACAAATATTTTCACAAACTTTTCAGAGCTCAGGGCAATACCTTACTTACTAATGATGGAACTCCACAGTCCGTGGAGCCCAGTTCCTGCAGTGCCTGGTGCTGGGAAAACCCAACCCAAGATCGGTTCACAGTCTAAACTGATGTTTTTCATTATCATGAGAGTATTCAAAACCATTTTCTGTTAATCTGTAGAGCTTGATTTTGTTTCTTTTGTGATACCAGTCACAAACTGTTCGCTAGTTGGCCGTCGGTGCTGGGCAGGAAGGTGTTCGTGTGTGAAGGTTATTTGTGGTGCTTGCCTGGTAGGTCTAATAGTTATTTTCTGGGTCAAGAAAAGGAGCTGGTACCAGAGGCAAGGGTAATTCTTACAATAATGACATGCTTAAGGCTTCTTTTTCATAATGTCTGAGAGAACTTGGTGAGGTGAGGTAAGGAAGTTCCTGTATCTGTTCTTTAGGACTCAGCAATATTAGGAAGCTGCGTGTCGCTGCTGCAGGACTGGCTCTTGGCTCATAACCTCTTCGGGGCAGTGCA
>NW_010388879.1:1108-10318 GCF_000710305.1 Buceros rhinoceros silvestris | reverse complement strand
GCAGGAATGGGAGGAAGAGGGTGTGTTTGTAGCTTCAGCATAGTGCAGAGCTGACCACCTCAGCCAGAGCAGGGTGTGCTGGTGCAAAGCGCGGGCTCAGATGCAGCGTTACCATGTTGAGTGCAGCCTGGCGAGGTCCAGGAGTGAGTCTGTTCAGCTCAACAGAAGGAGCCTAAACCAAATCCCCCCAGAGGACTTGGCTGTAATTGTGCCAACTGGTGTCGGCCAAGGTCTGGCTCCCACCGTGATGTGCCCAGTGCTTCAATGACCCCGAGCCACGTTGCTATGGACACAAGCACCCAACTACCTGCCCTGGTGATGTAAAGCAATTTTAAAGTGGAGATGCTGCCTACACGTGGCTTCTTTACCAGGAGGGAGTAATGAAGTTAGTATCAATAAGAGTCAACTCTGTGAAACACTCGTTTAAAGCACTGTTACACAAGCCTAAGACTTGTGTAGCATTCAGTAAAGGGAGCAAAGTTTGTCTGGCCATGCTACCTTAATGTTCAGACTTGAGAAGGAAGGAGAGATTGTCAGCAGCTGTAAAACAGGAGGAGGAAATACAAAGTATAATTGAAATTGTCTGTTCAGTAGGTTAAGCCTTGTAAGAGATGTGGAATGAAGCCGGAAATGTTTCTCACTCCTTTGTCTAACCCTTTCTTAACTGCTTCAAACCTGCTCTAATCACCCCTGCACTGCATGCTTTTTTCACCTAGAACACGTAGCTGCATCTGCATGGCGTAAACCGGTTTCCAAAGTGCATCTGCAGTCCGCTAGAACCACCTTAACTGCCACTCTTCACAGCTCACCGTTTCAGCCTCCGTCACTGAAAACAAAGACTAGAGATGGACCTGTTCGAACGTTAAGATTTGGGGTTCCTTTGCTGGCAAAGGGTGGGCTGGGGGCACCCTTCACATTGCAGGCGTGCCCCTGGAGCGAGGAGCTGCTGGCACTGCAGGCAGCAAACGGAGAAATTAATACAGCGGAGGCCGTACATTTCCAGCCAGAAGATATTCCTTCAAGCTCTGCTTAGGTGACCGTAGTTTTTGTTTTGACACAGGAAAAAAATGGTGTCTAGAGCTGTTCCCTGAGTGCGAGCAGAGCTGAAGCACCTTTGCCGCCTCTTATTGTTTCTGAGAAAAATCATTGTTCTTTAGTGTTGCAGAGAATTGCATAAAATTCTATTTTCGCCTCGCATTTCTCCCACCCCTTAGAATAATCTCCTGGACGTTAAAGTTAAGGCGAGGTTGTTGATCTGAGGCAGTGGTCCAGCTTCCACCAATTTCAGTGGCAGCAAAGCATGGCCAGTAGAAATGCTGCTGGTTCCCTTTTGCTGGCTCCGACACTTCAGTGCAAGTGAGGCTGCTCTCAAGGTTTCCCCAGATACCTGGCTAAGGACTAAAACTGCCCAGATCCTGCGTTAGGTTTTTCTCTGCTGATACCTTGAATAACTGCTGGAGCTGTAAGAACATCCTGAACGCTGAACTTCAATGCTGATTGTCCTGTTCTCAACTGCTCACTGATCCATGCATGGAGTTTGAGACAGGCTTTAAAGCTTCAAGGGCATTGCCCTGAAAATGAGTCACCAAGAAGGAACAGGGAGGAGAGAAAAGCAAAAGAAACCCCCAACCTACAGGTCTCTCAGGACCTCTTTGCACTTAGGGGTGATACCGCAGCATCAGGGCTCCTGAGCAGCTGGTTCCGCTGTGAGCAGGCCACCGCTGCAGCAGCTGTGCAGTGGGAATATTTATTCACAAGAGAAAAGAGGCGTGATGCAAACACACGTGTATGGAGGAAACGTGGGTGACGCTACAGAAAGAAGGACATGGTCTGGTAGTGCCAGTTCTGCTGTAGTTAGCCGGTCTGAGTTAGCCGGAGCACGACAGCCAGCCCGCTTGTGCCTCCGTAGATTCTGTTTAAACTGTAAAGCTGTTAAAAATTGGGAGCTGGGAGTTGCAAAGAACCTGAAGAGATTAGTCTCCTTAAAGCACAAAACCATTCGAATGTGAATGTTTTTCAGTCACATCAGTAGCAGGATTCCAAGCTGGGAATTCAGTAGCTTCCAAGTCCTCCTTTGCCCAGAAGCGGTAACACGTAGTCGCTGCAGTGGTGCCCTAAAGGTGTCGGCATCGCAGTCCTCTCCCCTGACCTTTCTCATAGCGTGGATTATGAAGTACCCGGTGGCAGTTCCTCCAGCAAGGCAGTGAGACGTTCCCCATCCCCAGCGACGGCTGCTGCCTCGGTGAGCTGCCGCATCGCTCAGAGAGGGGCATTCGCTCACCGCTTCGACACACGTAGGTCGCGAAGGGTTTCCTGCCCTCCGATAACCTTGTCCTCTGATTCATTATCTTCTCTTTTACATAGTTGACTCTTGTCCATGTTGAATTTTTCCAGCTTCAGCCTCCAGACACGAGTTCTTTGTTCATCATCAAGGATCTCGTTTGATAATACTTACCCAGATAGTTTAGATCATTCATAAAAATTGAAGCAGGCGGTTTAACCAAATAGCTCATTTTCTGTACCATCAAAGCAGCTGAAATGAGGCTTGAAGCAAATCAGTGCCACTTTGCTGAACTTTAAATGTGTGCCTTAATGCGGTTCCATCTAACCTGCCCTTGTTCATTCAGCAGCAGGTGACTGAAATTCAGAGCCTCTGTGCCACGCGACAGCTTGGGCACGGTGAAGTCACAGGTATTCCTCCCCCTGCGGTGTTCATCTCCATTATACTTAACCTGTTTTTTTTTTAAATCAATAGTAAATGTTTGGATTTGGGCTTTGAAATGATAAATGCTTTTATCAGAGTGACCAACTCTGTATTAAACAGGACTACTTGCTTTCAGGAAGCGGTTTGGTTGAGGTGCTCTTTCATTCACGTCAGCTGCATTCACTCGACGCTCATAATTCTCTGTGTTTCACCAGCTACTAAATCAGGGAGAATCCAGATGACGTGTTGAGTTCACGCGTTGGGCGGTGGGAGGTGTAGTTTTCATAGGACACATCTGAGAAGCGTGGCAGTGCCTCGGAGCTCCCATAGGAACAGTTTTTAAGTAGAGTAAATAAACTAAAAAAACCTTTTGCTTTTTCGTTTGGGTTTTTTGGAATAAATAGTTTTCTTCGAATAAACTATTTGCCTTTGAGAAGTTTCCCAGTTTCCTGTATGGTGCAATAACTGGAAAAGGGTTATTACACTGGGAACGACACAGAGTGATAATTTGGAGACAAACAAAGCTTTGTCTCACTGATGCATAAAGTAATTACTGGGCAAAAGTGCATCGTTGCCATTTTAAAAGCTGTGGCCTGAGAGCGGTAAACAGCTGAAAAATGGGTCGTTTACTGTACATAAAGTGGAGGTGCCAAATTTTAAATTAACTATATTTGGGTTGTATTGTTTTGTTGAAATTCCAGAGCAGAACTACTTGTTCGTGACAACATCCATCTGCAAACGCGCGTCCGGTGCGAAGCGCGTTCCAGGCGTCTGACACGGGGAATTCGACAAAGTCTTGCCACGCACCGTCCATTTTAAACAGCGAGAGCCTCTGCCTTGAATATCGCACGGGGCTGCTTAATGAGGTTTCCATTATGCGTGATGTGCTGTATCTGAAATTCGCTAATTTTCTGACCTGGCGAAATAGATTTTAATAAGCTTGATGTAACACAGCGTATAAAGACAAAGGGAAACACTTAATGGGGCTGTCACAATAAAGGACTCCAAGCCGGCTTGGAGGTGCTAAAAGCATTAATAGAATTGATCAGAAGCTTAGAAAGAAATTCCCCGTTTCCGTGGAGGTCTGCCCTGCGCCTCGCTCGGTCCCTTCTGGTTGCTGTTGTTCTCCCACTTCTTTAAAGACAAACCAGGGTCGCTGGTGGGAAACACGAGACGTATCCCGCAGGGCTTGTAGCTGCCTCTGCGTTAGCGTCCTGCGGACTTCGGGAGAGCTTCGGTAGAGTCTTCAACCAAATCCCAGAGAGTTAATAGCTACTAAACCGAGGCAGTGAGTTGTGAGGGATTTGCTAGAATCCTGATCGTTCATCAATTCTAGATAAAAATGATTTCTCTGGGAATATGTCCTCTAAATATTGAGCATGTCGTTGTTAACTGAAAGCTTGAAATGGTAGCAGGGTTTTTTCTTTCTCGTTCTTGTTTCCTTATGGAAAGGGAGGGGGAGTCTGAGGCAGAGAGGCCTGGAAGATGAAGGTTTAAAACATAAAGGGATTGTTTTGGGATGGAGCTTTCCCTTGTGCGTGCTCACCATTAAAGACTACATTTTTGTCCAGTAAATTGGACCCACGCCTGACTGCCTTCACAAAAAAAAAAAAAACAACAACAACAAAACCTACCAGGCTTTTCTGCTTCATGGTTTTGAGTCTCTGATACTTTTGAAATGAAACCTAAAGATCCTACAAAGAGGATAACAGTGCCTAATGGAAAGAATAATGCATGCGAGAACCCATTTGAAATGACAGCTGTGAGCCTCGCCAAGCTTTTCTGCGCTGATCAAAGCTGCTGGTAACGTTGTTTGAAAAGAGGATATCGGTTTCCCCCGCTCCCTTTCCCACTCAACCTGCAGGTGATTTTGTATTCCAGACTTTGCGCTCTTTTCCTGGGAGATCAAGTGAAGCTCCCCAGTGACCGGCGTGGAGCTCAGCGCGCTGGGGAGCACCCGAGGAGGAGGAGGCAAAGCGTGGCAGGGGGAATGTAGCCTCAGAGCTCCATCCCCCTCTGCGTAGGGCCCTCTGAAACGCCCCGCACGGACGACACCCTACCCCGAGGTGACTTTGCGAGGCTGAACCACAGTGTTCAGCTCTTGCCACTGCGGGCAAATACTCCAAACACGGTGTACACAGAGAGGAAGGGGGTTGTGCTGGCTGCAGCGTTACGGTGGCGTTTTTTTTATGCTCCGTGTGTGTCTGTAATTCTGGTTATTTTCTCAAGTCCAGTGCTGGAGTCAGGTGGTGATTTGAGCATCTCGGCTTCTGTTTGTGTTCTTGTTTTAAATCCCCATGCTTGTTGCTGAAGTCTGAGTACATGACCTCGTGTCCCCCAAGTGTGTTCGCCATTAGAAGCAGAGAAAATTCTTTTGCCTATTTTTTTTATGTAAGAGCTAATTTCATATTCTTTGTGACTTCTGTTGATTTTTGATTTGATTCCTATTGCCCGTCTGTTTGTAGAGGACAGGGTCTTGTGACCTTTGGGGATGCAAGATATTTGGGGTCTTCAGGGGCTGAAAGCAGCTCTGAAGGAGTTGCTGTTTTCTCGCAGGGAAGCCAGGGCTGCATGCGAGGAGTGCAGGGGGTGTAAAATGATGCTTGTGATTTTCACTTGTTCCTGGTTGCCTTGTAGCCAGCTTCAGGCTGGGGTAAAGGAGAAATCAGTGGTTTGAGAAGGGAACGATTCCACCAGAGCAGGAGATGGAGCAGAGCAGAGACCTGTGGAGGGAGCGTGCCCTTCACCGGCAGCCCTTGAGCCCCCGGTAAGGACTGGCCCTGCTCGGGCAGCGTAGCTCTCGCCAGGTTTGTTGACAAAGCCCCTGGAGGAGCTGCTAAATCCTGTGCTCCCCGTGTTTTCTGCTCAGTAATGCCAGGTGCGAGACGGCGGGGCTGGGCGCTGCCTGCCCAAGCCCAGCCCTGGGTACATGCCACTCCTCTACCCCTGCCCTGCTCCCAAACTAACTCATGCCGTGGGGACGGCAGTTGGTTGCAGCCAGCGCTGACTAAATCTGTGACCTTAGGGCAAAGCATTTAAAACCAGATGTGTCCGTCTTCCCTCGCACGAGGCTGCTTCAGTATTTAAAGTGAAACTATTGATGCAAGAAGCAGAAAAATTTATCTGTGAATAATTGAACTCCAAATACTGGCCTGAGCTCGTTCCGAGCAATAAGAGAGCATGAAATTGATGTGAATCCTCAGGGCTTTCCTGGACAGCGTGCGAGCCCATTGCAAAACGTTTATTGTGAAATATCTTCTAATTGCAATGCCTAAAGTGGGCACTTTTGTCCTTTTGAACAGCTCCGGTATCATGTTTTCTCTACGCAATTATAAGCAGCGAATACACAAAGAAGGACAGGGATCATTTCAGCGGGAATCAGAGCGCTTTAAACAAACGCAATGAATTAATTTATCTCTTCCTCCACCCCTTTTGATTTTCAGAGAGCAGAGGGCTCAGTGGGAGACAAGCTGGTGCCCGCTGCACTCCCTGCCTGGCCAGTGCTGGGGTCATCGCTGGGGCTGGGATCCAGAGCGTGGTCCTTGGCCGCTGGGACCCCCAACTCCCAGCAGTTCTGCATCCCCAAGCCGATGCTCTGTCTCCCGGAGAAGCCTGCACTTCCCAGGCATTGATAAAGGCTGGGCTCTGCCAGCTAACCCTTCTCCTTCCCTCTGCTCCAGCCCTCAGTGTCCCCGTGCTGGGGTCCCTGTCAGTCAGAGTGGCATGGATCGCATCCACCCCTGCCACTGCCCGGGGAACAGCGCCCAGGAAGGTGCCGCTGGGACTAGCGGCTGCGTTTCACCCTGTTTCAAACCCCGATGCCAGGGAAGGGGCCTGTGTGCAGGCACACAGCGTCAGCAAAGCATCACCGGCCAGAGGCTCCCTGGACAAGCAGGTTCTTTCGAAGGACCTGGAAACCAGCTAAAGTGTCTGCTACTGCTTTCTCTTCACTAAAGAGCTGCAGATAGCTCAGCTCTCACATTGTACCAAAATGGTCCGACAGCACGGGCTGGAGGGTGATAGAGGCAGAAGTTTCTTGCAGTACACAAAATAGGTTCAGCTAACTGTCCTGTCACTGCCATGCTAATTTTTTGAAGTCTTCACTGGTGTAGAAGTTTATAAACAATGGGAGGGAATAAAACAGCGAGACCAAAGCGATTAAAAAACGAGTGGAGTTACAGAGATTAGTGGTGGAGCTTGAGACCAGGACCCGTGAGCCCGGCTGCACCCTTGGCTGTCTGCAAGCATCTTTCTCAAGTCATTTTGCGGCTTTGTGCCTTCTCCTGTCCCATCTGTGACGCGGGGACAGCATCAGCTGCCGATCAGTGCCGAGGTTCGGGAGCAAACCACCGCCTCAGTGCAGAAGTGAGTTAGCGCAGTCGTGAGCCGTCGCGCGGCATTAAGGCGCTCAGCAGCGTGGGGACCGGGAAACTCGTTCTCAGCCGAACGAGCTGGTGAATGCGGTGCTTGGCAGATGTGGTTTCAGTGGGGGGAACAGATCGCTTCCAGCGCGTTGGGCTGATGTAGGGATCCTCCAGTGCTGGAGCCAGCCTGTGAGTATCGGTAAGCAGGTCTTTGCCAACTGGAGTAATCAATCCCTGTTCCCAGCTCCCGCTTCTGGCCGCGCAGCCGTGCCACTGCCGCTCTGCCTCTGCCCGGGCACAGCGCGAGCGGCCCATCACACTTGAGCTGTTTGGAGTGCCATGTCGCGCGGATGCTTTTATCTCAGAATGGGGATAATAGCTTTCTTTGGGGGTGGAGGGATTAATTTTTCACACATCTGTCCACCGGAATGCAATAACAGATCCTTTGTTCAGGCTCTTTCTGTGGAGCGCCTTCTCCACCCTTGTTATTTCATTCTTCTTTTGCATGGCAAAACTTTTTGTCCTGCATTTCAAATAGATACTGAGCGTTCCTGGCAGTTGAACAAGAGAAACAAACTTTCCAGCCCTGCTTTTTCCTACTGTTTTCAGGGGATGCCCGGTGATTTGAAGGGTATTTGATTGGTTTTGGCAGAGGCATTGTATTCCGTGGAAAATCCACAGCTCCTCTGATCCCTTTTGGATGGTTTAGGGAACCTCCAAAGGAGAGGTTTGCTGATGACATCTGGTCCTGGACGTGCCAAAGTAACGCTGAGGATGCTGCTCTGGGGACCTGTGCTGTGGTGGGCAGGGAGCAGAGGAAGAGAGGCTGTAGGGATGGTGCCAGCTCTGCTCACTCCTAACCTACAGCGGGAGGGCTCAGGGCTTGGCCTCGACGTGACTCTGCGTGAAAACAAAGCCCCAGAGCCTCAGCCCTTCTCCTGCAGATGCTTTTCCTGCTGTTTGGAGGTTGGTTTGACCAAGGTCTTCTCACTCCAGGATACCATAGCTTCAGCCCTAAGTGTACGTTGGGGGACTCGGCCGGGGTTGATGGTTCCATCACCAGCAAGAGGGAGTTTAGAACTGGGGTATTTGGTTTTAACATCCCTCGGTGTGGATGTGCTTCCTCCTCCATCCCATTCCACCGAGATCGCAGCAGTTCATCCACGTAATAAAAACAAACAGATTCACGTCAGCATTAAGGAACAGGGTTTGCTGTGTGGCTCCGCTTGGGCTCTGC
The DNA here is from genome assembly GCF_000710305.1 of Buceros rhinoceros silvestris. Classification (NCBI taxonomy): domain Eukaryota; kingdom Metazoa; phylum Chordata; class Aves; order Bucerotiformes; family Bucerotidae; genus Buceros; species Buceros rhinoceros. The sequence continues at coordinate 2,013 of NW_010388879.1, read as the reverse complement.
GCGTGGGGCGCAGCAGCACACAGCAGCCTGGCGGGTAGCCGTGCATACATTTACCTATACTATTTCTTTTCCCCCAACAGCCCTATTACCATATTTAAATGCAAGTATGTCTTTTTTTAATTGATGTTTTAAGTAGCTTCAAGTCACTCTAGCCTAGATGTTCTCTGCTCCTTTCTCCTTGGTAGATTATCTGTAGCTGAGACAATAGTGCTAGAGGTAGCGGGCTTGTAGTCTGCCGTGTCGCTGGGTCTTGCTCTCTCTGTTCCTCTAGCTCACTGTTCTCTTTTTCTGTTGCTTCGGTTGTTTTTCTGTGGTTCTTCAGCATTGCAAAGCAGCTGTGATCAAAGTCCCGCAGCCCGCTCAAGGGGCAGGCCCCGTGGTGGTGACCGCCCCCACCCCGGGGTTGTCCTGCTGGGCACCAGGAGCTGTCAGAGCTCCCCAGGCACCAGGAGCCTCCGGGGGGTTTGTTGACTTTGCAGCAAGGGGGTTTGGGGTTCTTGCCGATCACCTGGACCTTGCCATTGCCTTCTGAAAAGATATATATATTTAAAGTCAGAGCCTCTGGTAGATCTTTTGAATATTAATTAAGTAAAGAAGAAATTTGCAGTCTTGCTAGCAGCATTTCATTCATCTGTAAGGGCTCGGTCCCCCTGTAGCAGGGTGTATGTCTTAGAGCTCCTTGATCTGCGGCTGTTTTGCTTTTCAAGAGCTTTTTTTCTTTCTTTCTTCCTTTTTTAAATTACATTCCAGTGAATTTTTTCTGCTTGATCTCAGCAAATCTGTGATCTTGACATGAGGACCTCCTCGTATTTTCCATTACTGCTCTGTCTGTCTATCAGCACGTTATTATCACTTGCAAATAAGCCAAGAAGAGAATTCCCTCGTTGGTTTGCGAAGCGCTCCGA
>NW_010388879.1:622-980 GCF_000710305.1 Buceros rhinoceros silvestris | reverse complement strand
GAACCGCTCCGACGCGAGCCGTTGAGAGTACGGAGACATGAGCCGAGTGCTGCAGGCTCTGCCATCGGTCTGTCCGCCCCGGCACCTCGGCTTCCGCAGCGCGCTGTGGCCAGGCACCCCATCAGCGGCACTGAAGGTGCCGGCACCTTCCTCTGCCACCAAGGGGATTCGGGCCACCTTTGTGCCAGCAGAGACCACCGGCGGTGGGCACCTGGCGAGGGCTCTGCTCTTTCTAAAAACGGTGCCTGTTGATGGCATGGAGAGCCGGGACGGTGACCTCTGGAAATGCCATGCCCTCAGCGGCCACCCTGCAGAGACTCGTGGTACCCGCTGGCCTCTTTCTTTACCCTTCTCCTTT
>NW_010388879.1:0-525 GCF_000710305.1 Buceros rhinoceros silvestris | reverse complement strand
GCCCTCTTTCTTTACCCTTCTCCTTTTCTCCACGGCCAGGTTTCCCGGCAGCGGCTTATGGACCAGTAGCAGCGGCAGCCGTGGCGGCAGCAAGAGGATCAGGTAGGGGGGCCCGTGGAAGAGCAAACCCTCAGAGTGCAGGGTCAGGTAAAAGCTCTGTCGGTATTCTGTGTGGCTGCAGCTCTCCATCATTTCTCTGATTTTCCTCACACTTATCCTGGGGACCTGAAAACAAACGATCAAAACCAAAAAATTCATATAAGAAATAAATAGTCAATCCCAAACCAAACCCAAACTACAAGCAGAGGCCACGGGGCCTGGAGCACCTTCCAGGAGATTGGCGTAAGAACTGCCAAAACCATGGTAGATGTTCTGATTTGTTTCTTTATTTATTCCTTTATTATGTTGGTTTCTTTGTTTCTTTGGTTTAAATTCGAGGTTCTAAAGGACACCCCAAAGAAATTAATTTACATTTTTGAAGAAAAACTTTGGTTTCTCATGGGAGGCTGGTGCTGGGTTGAGGTG
>NW_010388878.1:104931-107742 GCF_000710305.1 Buceros rhinoceros silvestris | reverse complement strand
GGGCTGCTCGCGGGGGGTTTTACTGGGGCTGAGCACATACGTGATGTCAGCTCTGCGAGGTGCCGCGGCACTGAAACCCGCGGACACCCGAAACCGGCGCAAATCTGCTTCTGCTCCGCTCGGAGGCGGGCGTCCCTGGCGGGGGGGCAGCCCGGGCTGCTCGCGGGGGGTTTTACTGGGGCTGAGCACATACGTGATGTCAGCTCTGCGAGGTGCCGCGGCACTGAAACCCGCGGACACCCGAAACCGGCGCAAATCTGCTTCTGCTCCGCTCGGAGGCGGGCGTCCCTGGCGGGGGGGCAGCCTTTAGCACCCTTCTGTCCCAGCGGGGCATGCCGACATCTGGAAGAATATCAAGTAGGAGCTGCGTGTTCGTAGCTGTGGGGAAGCAAATCCAAAGTTGTCTGGTAGAAAAAACTGCACCTCGGTTTATACTTGGGTTAGCCCAAGATAGCGTTTTTACAGCACCAGGAATCAAACCTTTATCATACACATGTCAGTGAGAGCTTTTATGTGAGAGAACGTGATTTACACGAAGAAGAGTTTGGGGATCCGGTTCTGATAGTAGTGGATACAAACCACCTTCTTCATAGTTTCAGTCTTCGTTGTCAGTGTTATCACCTCTTTGAAAGGTTGGCTAAAACCACAGCTCTTGGAGAGAAATTAATCAGTGCTCCTCAAAAAGCAGCCCCCCCACCCCCACCAAAAAACTGCTCATATCTATGGTTCTGTAGGAAGTCTTGGAAGTGTGGCCTCATTGTACACCTCAGCAGTACAACTGCAAAAGGTAATAAAAAAATGTTTTAAGAAAATTATTCTGAAGCAGATCACTTGATTGTTGAACTCTGTTGTGATATTTAAATGAAGAAGGGAATACAGCCATAGCATGTGAAATTCAGAATTACTTTGTATGTTGCGCAAATAGCTCTGATCTTGCAGCCATGAATTATGTTGTGATGTGCGTGTATTTAAGTCTTGTGCAGCGTGAGGTAGCAGACTTCCATAGTGTCCTGCCCTCCCTGAATTTAGTGGGTGTATGTACTGCATGTACTCCCAAACAGCTATAAATAATATGACCCATTTCCTTACTACCGCCCATAAACATGGGCTTCTTCATCCTAAAATCCTCTGCAACTGGCTCATCGGCTGCTTGATGAACATGGTAAGCCACTTCTCTCTTTGTACTGCTAAGCCTGCCGTTATTCCTGGTGCCATACTGGAGCCCTATTTTGAAGGTACTGAACTTAAGCGGAAACCTGGTCTTGAGAGCAGGCTTGAGGGTTTGCTCAAGAGGGAATTCGAACAGAAGGGGTTTTAATGTGAATTTGACCTGTCCACTTGTCAAGAAGAAACTTGCCTCACCACTACAGGTATAGTTCCAAGATTTTATAGTAACTTTTGCTTTAGGTATTCCTTCAGTTAACACAGAAACACAGTGCGAAAAGGTTCCCTTTTTAAAGTGTGATGTGTTTCATTTCTGCATGTTTTCATGTGTCAAAGAATGAGTTATGGAAACTTGACTGTTCCGCTTCACCCAATCACTCACGATATCCTAAACCAACCGTGCAGTCATTTTTCAGGTCTTTGTGATTTCCCATCTGTGTCATTGATTCAGTGTGCTGCAGAAAGCAAATGTGGCTTGTAACCTTTTGAAAAGTGAAGGGGCCAGTGAAGAGTTATCTCCAAATCTGAGGAGCCTGTTAAGAGACCAGCCTGTTAAAAAAACTCCTTGTTTGAGTGAGTAGGTTGGTGTGGGCTCCGCAAAATACTTGGAGTGGCATTTTAGCTTAAGGAAATGGGCAGTCTTTCAGGTTAAGGAAGCCCTATAGAAGATTATATTAGATAGAAACTGCTCCTCTTAATGTTTTTTCTCTAATGACAAAGAAGTAGTAAGTATGATGTGATATCTTTGGGGCCAGATTCTGAGTTTACAAATTGCTGCCTGTAAAAGGTAGACTGGTTGGACAAGGTCACTGAGTTGTACCTTTGGAGATGCAGTCCCTCTCCTGAGTACCGTGAAGTAAGTGATAGGTCACTTCACATTAGCTGTGGGTTTTTTTCATTATTGGGAAACCATTATCCCGAATACCTACATATTTTGTAATCATTTTTTGACAAGGCATCAGCAGAGCTTCAAGAAGCTATGAAGTGCCTCTCAACTATCTGGTCTTGCTGGGAGCCAAAACCTAGACCCATGTGAACTTCCTGAGTGCAAAATGTCTTCCCACACATACCTCAGGTGTGATACCACCCATGCTGGTGCAGCTCGCCTCTCACAGTCCTCTTCCAGGGTGTTCCAGGTCCCTGTTGTCTCTACAACTACAGCAACTCTGTCCTGCTTGGCCACTAGCCTGATTAGAACCAGAAAGAGGAAAGCATGACAGCCCTGCTGCTGTTGCTCTAGTTTCTGTCCTCTGAAATGGAGGCGTGTGGGTAGTGCTGCCTCCGTGCTGTGGTGAAGATGCCAGGAGGAAAAGGGAGCACACAGCCAGAGGCAGCCTGGTGGGGATGACCCAGCCATCAAGGACAGCAGCACAAAAGTCTTGTTGGCAATAGCGTGGGGATGCTGGTAGTCATAGTTGGGGCATCATTTGGTGTCATGTATGCGTGGAATGGTGATGCCACACCTCACAAGCATGGAGAGCAGGGGATAAAGCATTTCATCTCCTGTCATCCAGTTTCAAATTCAGACATGAACTAGATGGGATGTGCATCAGCGGTTTATTTCCACCTCTCTGTCTCTCATGATCTGCATGAAATACCAGAAAGCAACCCGTGAATCACGAGCATGGTTACAGGAGCAAGGAGGGA
>NW_010388878.1:82673-104850 GCF_000710305.1 Buceros rhinoceros silvestris | reverse complement strand
AAAGAGAAGGGAACAATTACCATTTTAATTTCAGTTTTATTAGAATAAACATACAGCTATTTCAGGTTACAGCTCAAAGTAAAATGCCAAAAGGAGAATATTCTCATCCTTCCTTATGTAGCCGTGTTAATTAATGCTAAGTAAAATAAAAGTTTATATTTTTTAGGTGAAAGTCTTTGTAAGGAACCCGTTTGCAGATGCATTGCTGTGTATTGCTTAGAAAACACAGTGGCTTTCTGCAGTTGAAATGTATGTGTTCATTGACAAGATTAAAAATATGTTGAAAAAATGTTGAGATGTATTGGATTTGGAAAGGGCAAGTAGTTGTTCCTTTCAACTGTTGTCAGAGCAGGGCCATAACTAAACTGAAGGAAATAATGTTAGATAGTTGGCAAGAGGGCTTGGAGGAGCATTGTTTCTCTACTCTCTTTTTCTGGCAGATCTGTCTGTTTCTCAAAGGAGGCAGAGAAGATAGGCTTACATGGAGCAGGTGCATAGTAACCTCAAGGGAATTTCTCTCTAAATGTAAATGTGGTAGTATGATAGGCTTACCTGCACGATGGAACCATTGGAAACAGGAAAATAGAACATATGCATCTGATATCTTGTTGATTTAAGGTCCCAAGAGAGTTATTGACTGAAGGGAGAAAAGTAATAAATTAATTACTGTTGTAGAATTATCACCTTCCTACTTACCTGTCTTAAGGTGGAACTGTGATTTCATCTTCTAAGATAAAGCTCCAAGTGATTTCCAAGTCTGAAGATCTTAGAGGTTTCAAAGGGAAGTACAATTCAGCCGATACAGTTTAAACAGCTGGGACAATCCTTCATTAGCTGTATTTTCTTGTATGTTAAGGAGCATTTGCAACAGCTTATTTTGAATGTGAATGTGGTTGATTTGCACTTAATTAGTTATTGAGTAATTTTTAATTTTAATTATTGAGTAATGCTTGAGAATGTATTTTTGTGGTTAAAACATAGCATTAGTTTTGTGATGTTTGCTGTAAGCATTTCCGTTTCAGTTCCGTTTCCTCCCAGTTCTTGCCAGTCTAACTGGCATTATTTTTCTTTGTTTACACAGAGAAAAAGGCATTGTCTCACTTATCTTTTAAGCTCAATACAGTGTATTACATGACCCCTCCTTGTGTGTAAATCCTCCCCACATCTGTTTTATTGTTACTGTATCAATCTGGAACTCACCGTTTACAATGAAAATCTAATCAGGAAATTAACACTTCCCTTCAAACACCAGACCTCCCCCAATCCTCCCCCCCTTCTCCCCCCCTTTGTTTTTTAGCAAACTTGTTTACGTCTGTGAGTAAAAATCAGGCTGTGCTGCATAGCTTTCTCTCACATGTGCATGACAGGGGTATGCACATGGTTGTGATATGAATGATGCTCTGCTGATACTCATCCATGTAGTGCTTTTCCAGGATCTGGCCATGCTGACTGGCATTTTCCCTGAGAAATAGGAAATACCTTTAACTGTCCAGACTAAAAACATGTAACTGCTGGCATGTTTATACGTGCATGTACATATCCTGTGTTACTAAAATACAACTGTGAATATTCTGCCTTTTGTGTGCTGTTCTGTCAGTTCCAGTTGAAGCACAGTAGTAAATTTATGAAGAGCCCAATAATTGCTTTTGAATTGCCTCAGGATTTTAAGTATTGGAGTTGTCAGCTTGGTGAGAAATTTGTTTGAATATTTGTACATGCTGTGTCCAAGATGTTTTTAAAAACAAAAAAGAAACAAACAGTAGAAAGCAAAACAAAACTGGGAAACGTAGAACAGACAGAAGCAGACGAGCGCTAGCAAGGTAATTAAGCTGCATGTCATGTGCCCTGACCCACGCTTCTGTTGTGCTCCATGTAAGTATACTCATTTCTCCTCTTGTACATTTAGGGAGTCTTAAGGTGTGTGTCCTAATTATGTTCAATACTGGGATATTACCATTTTGCAAACTCATATGTTGAGCACTGGATAAAGCACAATATTTGTTGCTTGTTGCTAGGACATAGGCAAAAACTTATCCTGAGTTACGGAGTGGAATCACCAGGAAATAAAGTTATACTTACATCAGGAATTATTTGTTTTTCATTAACCTCAACTAGACTTTAAATTAGAGGTGAAGGAATTTATGGTGGCTAAATCTAAGCAACTTTGAATCAAAACTGTAATTGTGAACTCCACCAATGCTTTTCACTTCAAAACTGCAGAATCCCAGTTAACCTGGGCCTCTTGACTAACACTGCTCATGTTAATAGGCATCCTTGTGGTAGAGGTGAATGGAGTGAGGTGCTGTACCCACGGACCAAGCAACAGGTTAGAAAAAGGAGGGTTCAAGCTTTTCACTGTCCTTTTGAATATGATATGTTCCACATCATCTTGATGCAATATTTGCTTAAAGCAATTTCATAGCATAATTTTCAGGAGGCTGAGTTTGTTTATGTTTCTCTGTATGCATCTTTGACTTAGTTATTTCTGTATGGAATTTTAAGTTTTCCATAGAAAAAGCAGAACTACCTCTTCAAGTCTAGTTTTGATAGCAGTAGTTGCTTTTAGGATTCAATAAGGCAGATCTTGAAAAAAATGCTGTCAAAGCAATTAGCTGCAAGTTAAAAGAGAAACAAATTCGTCATATGCTGTTACAGAGCACATGGTGCAGTTCCAAAAACTAATGGTTGGAGGTTTTGGTTTTAGTTCAACATGTTTCTGTTAATGTTTGTTCGTGTTAGCGTACTGTGTTGAATCTTTGACAAATGGTGATGGTGCTGCTTTTGGTGATAAGCTGAGTCTCAGTTCTAAATTCAGGAAGGAAGGTTCTGCTTACAAATAGCTCAATATAACGTTTATTGGAACAGAGTTTTGGGAATGCCAATATCTGAGAGATATGGTGTTTCACACCATACTTGGCAACTTTAGCAGTCTTTCTCAAGACTGAATGGAGAGCAACTAAACTCTCACCCACCTCCTTACAGTTGTTCTTGAGGGTTCTAGATGAAGAACATTAGCAAACAGCGTAATAGAAATCGTATTTCTGCTCTTTTCTGTCATGCTCCCTGTGTGGAGGAATTAACCATCGTCTCTCTTCACTCCTTAGTAAAGCACTTCAGGAATTGGATCTGAGATGAAATGGCTGCAACAGCGCTGCTTGATGACTGGAGATGCAGCTGTGATTGCATACTGAGATGGCCGGGTCCAGACGGCTAAGTGAGGCATGACTGTGCACACGCTCAGGGTTTCCAGACAGGCAGGCCGCAGCATGGGTTTTTTATCCCTGCACCCAGAACTTTCTGTGTTTCACTAGCTCACTTGTGGGAAGTAAATTAGCCCATATGTAATCCCTGCTGCTATGATCTGATTCTTACCAGAACTTTAATTGTCTGAGTCAACACTAGCTCATGTGTCTTTATACTCTCCTCATAAGGCAGCTAAGCGTGCTGAAAAACTGCATTCCTTCTCAACTTGTCTTCTGGTTGTGATTTAGCAAAAGGCACACAAAATCTCCCTGGAGTGTATCATTCATTACACAGTCAAAGAACATGTATACTTTCCTTTGGTCACTTGCTGGACAAATTGTACTAAGCCATCCTTGAGAGGATGCAGTGTCTGTAGTAGGTTGTGGATTATAGCTAGTAGGGGATGTAGTGGTGCAGCTGTACAGCAAACCACCGTTTTTGGGGAGGAGGACCTGAATTTGAAGGGCTTTATCAGTTTCTGGGTTTCTGCCTCACAGAAAGATCTGCTCCTAGTAGCAGCAGTAGTCAGTGAAGGCATTGTTGGTGTCTTGATGTCTGAAATAACTGGCCTTGCAACAGTAGCTAATGTGCCTGCTTAGGTCAGGGCTTTGGCATCTGGCATTAGTACTTTGTGAAGAGGAATGAGTGCCATTTACATGTAACACGGTTGCCTCCAGCTGCTGTAGACTGTAGCAGTGTCTCTTCAACAGACAGTAAACCTAGGTGGGTCTCTGTACCTGAAGGATAAGGTTAATCACTCCTTATCCCCACAGGAAAGGCCAACCAGCACATGTTACAGTGTCCTCTAGGAGTACAAGGAAAGCAGGTTGTATAGAGGGATGAATTAGCCAGGCTAATACAAATTAGCAGGATGGTCAGTCTTCATCATGTGTTCCTCGTCAGGTCCCGTATGCTCCGTGGTATGTTCCCAGGCTTTACTTTTTGCAAATGCCTTTTCTAGATGAACATATCTACAGTAGCACTATTTCTGAACGTGTTTACACAGTAATTGAGTGGTGTGATTGCAGGACATGCAGGCAGATCTGTACTAGCTTTGATGTACATATGGTGTGAAGACATGCCAGCCTAGACTTGAGAGAGGGCTGCCTTCTGGAGAGATCGTTAAGCCATGCTGAATTCTGCTTTCATCTGTCTTTACTGCTATTTTTAACTGTGCTATCTGGACTAGCACTACCGTGGGTACTCCTACACATGCTGACATAAGTTGATGAATGTATGCCCACTGCTTCCCCACAACATTGCTGGTAGATGCTCTACATCTGGGCATGCCTCCCTTATTATTAGTACTGAGACAGTCTAGTTTTCTTTTCCACTGAATTTAGGTGGTTATTTCAGCAGTTCCCCTCCCTGTGGAATTACAGAAAGGGCAGTGGACCATAGGAGAGACTTGTGGCAATTTCCCAATCCAAAAATTTGTTTTATAGTCTCTATTCTAAGTTTGATTGTTAGGCTCAGCCTTAAAGAGCCTCCAGATCCAGGCCATGCATTTTTGCAAGTTTTAAAAATCCAGATGAGAGACCAGGTTGGTGAAGCAAAGCTCGAAAGTTAGCATTTTAAAATGTTCTGTATGAAAGCATTGAATCTAGAGCACTGTTTTGGGAAAAAAAAAAAAAAGTGAAATTCTGTGAAAGATGGCAGCAAGGACAGTGAGGTAGTTATCATATATAAACTACAGTAAAATTTTAGTAAAGGATTTTCATTTTTAAGAGAAGTAATGTGTATCAGCAAAACTGATCTGCGTCAAAGTATAGTCTGAAAAGATCTGTAGAGTATCAATTCTTTTACTGTGCAATTCTCATGCTATCTAACAAAGACTATGGAGAAAACATGGTTTGAAAATTGAAGTTAGGACATAATAAGGTGAATTTGTGCAAATTTTTTGCATGTTACAAAAGTATTTCGCATAAAAGAGTACCATCAAACAAAGAGGAATACAAAATAGACTCTAACAAGCCATATGTTCCTGTGACATGAGACATGCTGTAGAGGAGTAAGGTGAAGCTGAACTTTTCAGCTTGGTGGAATGTTACAGCTTACGAGTCTGCCAAGAAAATAATTTGTTTCTACATTAATGTTTGAACTGAAATAAATAAAATATACCCTCATCTTTCCTTAAACAGTTCTTTAAAAAAAGTTTCTTATGACTGTCCTTGATAACCTTCTGAGGAAAAAGAACAGTCTTGGTTCACTTGGATGGAACACAAGAACGTTAAGCACGTACCAGCTAAGCCTGGTTCTAGCACCATATGGTCTTGAATAAATCACCTGCCTTTTTTCACTTATTCACCTATAGAATGAGAATAAAATATATTAGGGGCTGCTCAGCCTGGAGAAGGAAGGCTTAGGAGGAGATCTCATCAATATATATAAATACTTGGAGGAGTGGTGCAAGGAGGGTGGAGCCAGGCTCTTTCCAGTGGTGCTCAGGGACTGGAAAAGGGGCAAAGACACAGACTGGAAGCGCAGGAGGTTCCTTCTGAAGATCAGGAAATGCTTTTTTACTGTGAGGGTGACCAAGCACTGCACAGGTTTCCCAGACAGTTTCCACTCCCAGGTGGAGTTTCCATGCTTAGAGATATTCAGAAACCACCTGGATGTAGTACTGGACAACTGTCCCTAGGTGATGCTGCTTAAGCATGGGGGTTGGACCAGATGACCTCCAGAGGTCCTTCCCCAACCTCAACTGTTCTGTGAAATGCTACAAAAAGAGACATCGTTATAGTTAGTATGGACGAGGCAACACTGTCTCTGCTGCTGTGATGGTGGCCTTGTATGGTGCTAAGCATGAAACCCAAATGACTGTATAGCAGGTAGCCACGAAAACGGTATACTTTCAGGTTTAGGTTGTCTACACTGAGCCTTTTGACACCTGATATGTGTAAGAAATGAACTGCAGTGAGAGCTGTCTCCTACTTCTGGCAGCAGTCAGTGCAGTCTGGAACTATGGGCAGATACGCAGGTGCTCTGTGTGCTGTTGGTGATACTGGCCCTTCTGCTGTGTTAATCAGTGGCTTCCTCTAAGTCCCTTTTTTTCCTGTTTCTGGATGGGGGTAAAAATACTTTCTCATCTTGCAGTGGAGATTGTGAATGGATTAATAAATGTTTGTGGAACATTTGGACAATACTGATGAGCATCCTTGAAGAAGCAGTAAAGATAAAAATGATCTTCCATTCACTCTAGGACTTATACAGACTAAATAAGGTTTAGAGCTAAGTGCTGGATGGGGGAAAACAAGAAATGGAAATAGCCACCTGATAGTGCCCTGTGTGAAGTAGAAACCATTTTTGTAAAGCATTAAAGCATGATCCTTCAAAATAGGTACAAGCAAATTAATGTCCTCATGCATAAATTTTGTAATGTTGTAGTTTTTGATGTAGTGAGGTTTATTTCATAGAATCATAGAATCACAGAATGGTTTGGATTAGAAGGGACTTTAAAGTTCACTTAGTTCCAGCCTCCCTGCCTTGGACAGGGATATCTTCCACCAGATCAGGTTGCTCAAAGCCCCATCCAGTCTGGCCTTGAACACTTCCAGGAAGGAGACACGTACAGCCTCGCTGAACAACCTGTTCCAGTGCCTCACCTCCCGCGCAGTAAAGAATTTCTTCCTTACATGTAATTTAAATTTACCCTTTTTCAGTTTAAAACTGTTAGCCTTCTTCCTGTCACTTCACTCCCTGCTAAAGGAGTCCCTCCACATCTTTCCTTTAGGTCTCCCTATTGTACTGGAAGGCTGCTCTAAGGTCTCTCCAGAGCTTTCTCAATCTCCAGGCTGAACAACCACAATTCTCTCAGCCTGTTCTCTTAGAGGAGGTGCCCCAGCCTCCTGACCATTTTCATAGCCCTCCTCTGGACCTGCTTAAGCAGGTCCATGTCTTTCCTGTGCTGAGAACTCTGGAGCTAGACACAGTACTCCTCCAGATGGGATCTCGTAAGAGCAGAGGGTCAGAATCACCTCCGTTGACCTGCTGGCCACACTTCTTTTGATGCAGTCCAGCATATAGTCGGCTTTCTGGGCTGCGAATGCACATTGCTGGCTCACATTCATTTTTTTCATCCACCAGTACCCCCAAGTCCTACTCTGCAGGGCTGCTCTCAATCCAGGCATCACCTGTATTTGTGCTTGGGATTGTCCCAACCTGTGTGCAGGACCTTGCACTTGACCTTGTTGAACTTCATGAGGTTTGCAAGGGCCCACCTCTCAAGACTCTTGAGGTCCCTTTAGATGGCATCCCTCCCCTTCAACATGTCCACCAAACCACACAGCTTGGTGTGGTCAGCACACTTGCTGAGGGTGTGTTCAGTCCCGTGTCCACGTCGCTGACAAAGATGTTAAACTGCGCCAGATCCAATACTGTCCACTGAGGAACAACCCTCATCACTGGTCTCCACTTGGACATCAAGTTGTTGACTGCAGTTCTTCGAGTGAGACCATCAAGCTGATTGCTTATTCACTGGGTGGTCTGTCTGTCAAATCCATGTCTCTCCAGTTTAGAGACAAGGATGTTGCGTGGGACAGTGTCAAATGTTCTGCATGAGTCAAGGTAGATTTCTTTATCGTAGTTTCATAAATGTAAATCAGTTTTTGTGAAGTGTTTTAGGAATCTCTGGCAGAAGACACTATAAAATTACAACTTAATACTACTACTTTATAGTTGGTGTTTCTGCCATCATCTCATCCCACAATTTTTGTTAGAGCTCTAGTATCTGTACAACTGAGCACTAATAGCAGGCTGTATCTGCTGCTCATGTGTTTTAAAACAAATTGTGTTGGATAGCAGTACTCCATGTAGGATAGCATTGTACAGCTGCAGAAGTGCTGTTGCAGAGTGTTTCTGATTTCTCAAATGAAAAAATAATGACAGTTCCAAAAGATAATATTCTGATCTCAGGGGCATAGATGTCTCTCAGGAATAATTTAGCTGCTCTTCACTGAATTTTCCAGTTTCCACTGAACTTTAACTGAAATAAGAAGTTCTCGTTTGACAATGCTTTAATTTACAATAGTTTACACTGCTTAACTTCTAAGCATTCTTGCAAACAACATTGTAGGCTGTCTAGGGAATAAGCTATGAAAAATTGTCAAATTTTTATCCTTTCTTGATTTTAATTTTATCAAAATAAAGATATTGTCAAAGATGTTAAGTGCCGTTGTTAATTATGAGAGAAGTTAATCCTTGCAGTAAAATTGTTAAATGCTTTTTAATAGTATTTATTTGCTTTAAAAGTAAATATCTGTAATATATGCATACAGTCAAATTTGTGTGATTCATCAGGTAGTCTTAAATGAAAGTGGCCTGGTCTGAGTATAAGGAGAGTGAGTTCTCGTGAGTGAGTTCTTGAGCTCAGGGTTCGTTGTTTGACTCGCGACCACAGCATGCACAGATAGATACATGCTGTATATGATACACCCTGCATAAGGCTGACTCACATATCAAATGGAAATGTAATGCCCATTAACTCCTGGTGCCCCAGATCCTGACCTTGAGTAAAACCCAATGGATTTTTCCCAAATGAGAAGTTTCTCTGTAAAATGTTTTGAGCGTGCAGTTTGTTAGGGTTTAGGTGTTGACTGTCCTAGTGAATTTCAGTGTGCAGAGGATGGGACAGTAGAGTTGATTGTCCAAAAGTTAAAAAAGAGAAAAAAAGGGAAAGCAGCTTGGCTCTTGTTGTGGAGAAAACAGGCCTTCCACATGCGAGCAGGGCAGTGCGTGCACTTCACACAAATAGTGGGTACACTCGACATACTGTGACGTTGCAGGGAATCTTACTGACAAAGGAGTTTTCCCTTGAATTTATAATTAAAGCTCACATGAAGCAAAAAATCATCATGGGACTAAATGCAGGATATCTGTTTTGGCAGGCAAATGTAAATGAGGCAAGTTCTAAATTTCTGACTTCAAATACAGCATTTGAATGTCGCATACTTACGAGATTACTGTTTGGCATTAGCGCTTCCCCAGGATATTTCTAAAAGTAATTGAACAGACCACTATGGAACTACAAGGTGTTGAAACTCTAGTGGATGATTATTGAATTTGGGTTGAGGAGTTTAAATGAGGAGATGAAAGATGGAGGGAAGGGTTAAAAAAATTGCCTTTTCCCATCCTAAAAATAATAATTAAAAAGACCCGAAACCCGACATGACCTTACAGATGCTTTCAGCATTCACAATATATTGAGCACAGATTACTTGGTTTATTGAAACAAGATATAAATGAAGTGTGTTCTTCAATGGAAAAATGGAAGGATGTATGGAGATGGTATACTGATTCAATTAGTACCCTATTTTTCTATGATCAGTGCCACTGCAGATGGTAAGGTGAATAAGGGTCTTGCATGGCATTAAGGAGACAGACCAAAGCCGAGGTTTTAGCACGGTGTCAAAAACTGCGGTGTCAGATACTGTGATTTAATTGAACTGATTGTACCGAGAGCAGAAACTTGTGAAGGATTGCTGTCTCAGTGCTGCTGCCCCCAGTAGCACTGAGTAGCACTGAGCTACTGCCCCCAGTGCTGCTGCTGTTGATTCAGTGGAAAAAGGAGAGACCTCAGTTTATGTTTTTAAATGAGAGTGCAGTGAGTCACATCTGCTTTATTAAAGACGTTGACACAGAATTCCCCACCTCCCCCCAAACCAACGCGTGGTTTGGAAAGGCTGTGCTCTGCTATGCTTGATTTCATCCTAACCTAACTGCTGGAGCCTACATGAGCAGTGGTAGTTGCCTTAAGCCCTTTGCTGCTCTGTCTTACTTTGGGGCCAAGTATCTGGTTCCTTGTAGATGCCGTTACTGGGGTGTATTATTTTTGGATTTTTATACAAGAGCTAGGCTACCAAAAGAAGGCATCTTTTTTTATTTCTGTAGTTCATGAACTTACAACAGCCCTGCAGATGTTGAATATTCATTACCTTTGCCAAAAGCCTTTAGTAGTTGTGAACACTTCTACAGCACAGTACTTTTCAAATTGTACCTGGAGTAAACTGTTGTTAAACCAAATATCTTGCGTATTTGTATGCGTCACTTTCTTCTTAAGCTGATTTGGAATCGTATGTAAGCATTAATTTCCTGAATGCTACATTTACTTCTCCTAAATATACACATCTCTGCAGTCTGTCTGAAGTAAATACGAGGACAGTGCGTACACTCACACACGCTTTCTCATGTGCTGTTTCTTTACTTGGGTAAAGTTTTATGTTGCTATGGAGTGGGTTTAGGGGACACATGGGCTTTATACTTCCAGCCATGGTTTAGGATCTAACAGTTTAATTTGCATTTTCATTTGAATTTCATTTTCCTGTTGTCCTGACTAATGGCTTATGGTACGTTATGAAGCTTGATAGGGAATATGGGAATGCAAAGCAAGACACGATTAGTATTCAAATAGTTAACTCCTTATTTGACAGTGATACTGAATAGCCGCACAAAACTCTGCTCTTTCTTTGCTTGTATTAGCAGTGTACTGATTGTGTCAAATAATTTAGAAGTCCTGTCAGCTGATCTCCCAATTGTCATTTAGTAGTTGCCTCCTGAGTTAAAGAAAAGGAATAAGCACTGGCTTTAAAGGGGAGTGCACTGTATTTCAGGCACTGGTATTCTTTGAAATAATGAAGTGAACTGGAAATAATCTTGACATGAAATAGCACAGCATTTTATGTCTCTCTTTCAGTGTCCAAGCAACCATGACATGATCCGTGTAAGTCTTTGGTTCACTCTCAAATCTAGGTTTAATGGAGGATTTACAGAAATGTTGAACAGCACTCGTACTTGTGCATGATTGATGCAGTGTTCTATATATATTTTACAGTTCTGCATTGTAAATTATTTGGTATTATTATTAAAAACAGATGACAACCTATAGCTTTAGTAGTATGCTTGCATAGAAGATGGCCTTATACTCATACATACTCTCTGTATTTGTGATTGTTGAATCGCTGTATTGTATTAAAATGTATTGTTCGTTTCTGCCAACAGTCATGAGTCAGTGGAAAATAATGGGCGCAATCATTTGAAAAATGCGCATTCACAATTTGCTTATATTCATCTCAAAGTTCAGACTGCAGATGTGTAACCATTCATTTTACTGTTTTCAGTGATGCGTGTAAGCCTCTTGAGGATTCACATTTATGAACTTCCTGCATTGCTGTTGGTATTTAAATAGACCAGATAGGTAACAAGAAATAAAATTTATTTCTGCCATCAAATTTTCTGATATAGTAGGTAGTTATTAAAAAAATAATCAACACTCAACCTGATTTGGTTGGGTCAGCTGCTGTATTTTCACTTGTAAAGTCATAAATTCAATTTGCAGTGGGCTCTTCCAAGTAATTGCAAATACTGTATGTGTTTTCTCCAAGGAGAGCTTTGAACTAAACCTGACTTTTTTCCCTAAAATTTTGCAGGAAGTAGAGAAAAAAGATTAATATTTTTGAAGCTTACTTTGTTAAGCAAGCTTTTCTGGTCAGATTTCACATTTCTAAAATGACTGAAGTACAGAATTATTAATTTCTGATGTTTCTGCTCAATCATAATTGTCTATGGAATCTCCTGATCTGTATGTGAATGTGTTATTTTAACCTGGGTTTTGTGTTAGCGTTAAATTACCAATACTCAAATGTATTTGAAGACTTCTTTGGGTAGCTCTGCTTAAGAAAATATTTTTAAAGCACAGAGGAGGTACAATGAACTACTTACTAGCTGCTCAATTTAAACTTGAGCCTTTGTACATTCAGTGCTCCAGAATATATCAGTAGCAGATTTTCCACTGTTGTACATGTTCTGTTTTTTTACTGATTGTTCCAGATTGTGCTTCTAGTCTTAGTTTTTTTCAAAGCCTGATAGGTTATGTAGGTTTTTTCCCCATAGATTCAGTTGGGTTTTTTTGTTTTAGACCATTCTTTGATACTATATCTTCAATATTTTTTCACCATTTCAGTAAACAAAGGAAAAAGTCCTTTTATAGACTTTCTTAACAGAGCTGGTTTTTTACATATTGCTGAGATGTTGCAGTTTCAGAGGTTGTTCTGATTACGTGCAGTGTCATTTATCATAAATTCAGTCTTACTAGGTTCTCCACAAGAAAATATTGCACTATCAATCCATTGCTGTAATTTTGGTTCTTGAAACTGTTTGGAATCCAAGTAAAGGAAACCATTTTCTCCCTCCTTTTTTATTTTAAAAACATGTTGAGATTTGATTGTGATGGGGGAGAAAGTGGAAACAATGTTTTAACTACAGATATAGTGTAATATAATGTTCCCTAAGTGTATTTTACATGTCCAACTGCAACGTGAAAAATGCAAGTTTCACCAGAACCAACTATCACAAAAATTCTTTTCCTGTAAATAGAGAGGTTTAAACCAAACAGAATGCTTGAAAAAATACACAGCATTTACAAAATCTGTTAAAAATATTTGTGGATTACAATTTTTCTAGACAAGGGACTCTGGGATGGCAACATAATAAATAACCTGCTTTGAGGGATATTGCTTCCATAAAATTGAGAGAGTGAAAAATTCACCAATATTGTATTTAGATTAACATAATTTTTCAGAGTGAAGGAAGTAATTATCTTTCTTGCTCTGAAAACTCGATTTACTGTACATAAAGAAGGAGGGAGCAACCTTTTGTCTTTCATCCCTCACTCACCCCCTGTGGAGTATTCTAAGGCACCCTGTCCTGGCTGAGAGAGATGGTGGTTTGGAGCTAGCACAGCTGATACCGGAACTGTTACATCATTCATTAACGAAAGCAGGAGGATAGTCACTGTTTGGTATTTTCTAGACTAAAGGAGCTTGTCAGATTTCTGAACTGGAAAGTGCACGTATGTCATGTCCAAAGTACTGTCCCCTGCGTTAGTTTTGGAGACTGGCTGATCCGGCAGCTCTGGTTTTCAGGTGGCTACATGAATCTCAGTTACATTAGCAGCAAATCCGGTCTGATTCTTCAGTGTAAATCTGAATTTTAGGATCTGGAGTATGTTACAGTGTGATATTCTGCAGAATTGCTTTTTATGTGTGCTCTTGGTTTCTGTATGTGCACAAGTACACAAGAGTATTTTCTGCCCTAGTGAGACTACCAGCTGATTCTGAAAGATCTTGCTTAGATCTGACTGAGACCCACTTTCTTTAGCGTGGAGACAACTGCTTGAAAAGTTCTGCTATGTTTTTAGAGAATTTGTACAAGCCTTAACTAACTTGCAGGCAAATGGACAGTTGAGTCATCTTGCAGGGGAGAATGTGGCTTCCTAAATATTTTGGTGATGGGCTCCTTGAATCTATCAGTTAGAGGAGAGGTTATCATCTTTATCACTTAGGTTCTACAGATGTGCCTTATCTCTTGTTGAAACTCTCCCATAAGTAGTTTCTTTGTGTAACTTTCCATCAGTTCTTGTGGCTTTGCATGCATTTCTGCAAATCCACAAAGAAATCCAACCAAACTGAGTTGCTCATCTGCACTTGTGACTCTGTGGGATATCTGAGTGTTAAGTGGTGGAAGTTCTTCATAAACGGTCGGAACAGTTGAGAACTCAGCTGTGAGGGTTGGAGACTCTCTTGGATCCAGGATTTCAGGCAGGCTCAGAATTCACTTGCCCCCTTTATTTTGCCCTCCCCAACTCAATATCATTTTTAAGACAGAAAAGTGGCAAAATTTATATCTCTGAATAACTGCCTGTTCAGTGCAGTATCTGTACTGTAGTTCACATATGGTTTTACTATGTTACCACAACTATTCACAAAAAAACTGTTGGTGAAGACATAAGGGACGTTTGTATCTTACATAAGCCTGAATCACCCATTTGTAGAGGACGCCGACAGATGCAATTCTTGTCTTTGCCCAGCCAGGGTTCTTCTGGAACTGGAAGACATCATCTCTGGTCTTCTAAGAGCATTTGTGAGAGTTGCAACCAATTTTTGAGTAGTAAGAATATACTTCTTGAAAGATAGATTTGCTAGACAACAAGCAACCTTAGATCATACTCGTCAGTAGCAGCTAAGTGCTGAACTGACATTGCAATCCCGAGTTCCGTTTCAGACTATGTGGCTGTGATAAAGATCAGTGAATCATCTCTATACGTGAAATACCATATAAAAGTTCTGGACAGCATAAGGTTACCAACTTTCACAGTATTCCACAATGCAAACTCTGGGATTGGCGAACGCTTTCTTTTGTGTAGTAGGATATATGAACCGGGAAATCCTTGTTCCTCCTCTCCCAGCAGAGGTACTGCCCCTTTACCTTGCAGCAAGTGAACGGAAAGGATTTTAGCTGGTTTAAGAGGAATAAGCACTTAAAACGGTTTCAGCTGGTGCTCATTTGTTCTGAACAGAGTCAAAGCTTCTTCTCTTTCTGGAACAGGGAGAAGATGCTACCTGGAGCGTTGTTGCTTGTTTCAGTGTATGTGTGTGTATGAGGAAAAAGAGGCAGTAAAAGAAATAATTCCTTTTTTGGAAAAATGGAATAGCAGTCTTACAACACTGCCTAGCCAACTGTGTTTATTCCCAGTAAAGTGACTACACTTGCACCTTGGTCACATGCCAAGACTGATGATGTGCTTTATAGATGCAGAAAATTATGTTAATAAAACTACAAATTATAGTGCTACTATCCACAAGCACAGGCTTTCCTATGACAATATTGTTTACTTAAAAACTAAACATTATAACATTGATGCTAAATTACTTGTGCGGATTTTAAACCAAATCTAGCCAATCAGTGTTCCTGCTTACTCGTCAGTTGCGGATAACTAAATATTTGCTTGTGAAGCTAAGCTGCTGCTTGCCAAATGTTCTCAGGTTTGGTTTTTTATCCGCAGTAAATAGATGTATTCCCAGTTTCCAATTTTATTCTTTTGCACCTTCTTAGAACTATGAGCAGGAACGTTGGTTGTTATAATTTTTAGTGAAAAAACAGAGATTGTGGTATTTGGCCATACATTCTTTCGGTAATCCCTGTCATCAGCTTGTAGTAAATGTAACAGCTGTTCCTGGTGGGCCCAATAGTCATTGCTAGAGAAGAGTTCAAGAGTGCAGTACAGGCTATCTCAGTGGAGGTGGAGGAGTTGAGGGGACTGGAAATGAAGATGATAGCTCAGTGGTGAAATCTCAGTCCTTCTCTTTGTATGATAAGCAGCTCAGACATACAGTTTCTCTATGTCCCTCTATCTCTCCCAGTCAGATGTCATCCTAAGTGACACAGTTGCATAATTTCACTTGTGAAGGCTAGCACCTAGGAATCAGAATTGGTTAGTAGTGAGAAGTTACCAGAGGTCAGAACCATCTGTTTTTGGCATGCTTTCTTGTTGCCTTGAACAGAAATGTAATTGGTATGGAGCAAAAATGAAGCTACTGCTGAGTAGAAAAGCTAGATGCAAATCAGTCAGGACCTAAGTGTATCTCTCTTGTTCTGTTGTGGTTTATCACCATACCCATCTTTAGCTATTAAACTTCCTAGTTCTCACTGTCTACTTCACTACATGGCTCAATAGCTTTATGAATGACTTCTTGTTCAGTGAAGTTTGAATAGAATCTATAAAAGAAAATAAAATGTGTTGCTAACAGTAGGCTTATCCTTGTTAATATTTTTGTTTTTCCATTACCTTTGAAACTTCGAGGTCATTGCCCTAACTTTTCATTCATTTGAGGCTGATTTTTCAGTCATTCAGCTCCTTCATATGCTTGAACAAGAGGCACTAGACTGTTTCTCCCAGCTGCAAACATTTCCTGTGATCCAGCTCTGATTTTTCCTACTGTTGTCACCCATGTCCATGTATTCTGGTGTTTTTCCAGACAACAAGGCTGCTTTTTGGCTCCTTCATTTCCTTTCCATGTGTCCTTAATTAACAGTGACACCCACAGAAGTAGCTAGAGTCCTTTTGGCACAGCACTTAAAATCTTGGGCTTTAAGAGAGTCACATGTAATGGAGCAGGGGAGTCTGAATAGTTGTCTGGAGAGTAGAGTCCTAGATGGAAAGTAACAGAAGTGCAAATGAAAAGGTTTTTGTTTGTTTTAGTAATTTATAGTGTGGAGTCAAACCCAAGAGATAGATTTAAACTTTAGTGGTAGGACGTCTGTGGTCTGGTTTCCAACTGTAGTAGCAAGTCATTGTGGCCAACAGGCATGCAAAAAGTTAAAAATACTATTGCAATATTTTTGCATGTGGTAAAGGAAATCACACTGGTTTAAGAACTAATCTTACCATCTGCAATTCTTCAACATGGAGGGCATCAGTTATAAATTTCTAGGACTGATTTTTAGTGTCTCTCTCCTGCATTTTCTGCAGCTATTTCTACCAATACAGAGTAAGTGTAAGTGAGCATAAAATACCGGTAAATCAGATGGAGGAGTTCTAAATCTACTTTTTACAAAAGTAGTAAATTACACAGGGCAGAAGGGTACGCACCCCCTTTACTTGCCTATGCTTTTAAACACATACATTAAACTTCCACAAATCTTAAAGATCGGTGTTGTTCCAGTGAGTGGAAGACAGTGAGGCATCTGTTTGGTAAACAATTCTGGAGAGAATAGCAGTTGAGAGATGATGCATGCTTTCAGAGACAACATACACAGTAGTCCTGGCAGAGCTCTGACTGCTGCTGGTTTTGGTAAAAATAGATAATTACAGTAGGTGATGCTGGATCACATTGCTCTTCAGGAAAACTAAATTGTTAGGTGTCTGATTTGGAATATGGAAGAACTATATTTAGAATAAAAACTTCATGATATTTCTTGCATTTTTCTCTGGTTGCTTTCAGAATTTCCATGTCTAGTGTAATGGCTTTAACTGAATTGTTGTGTTTCATGCAAGAGGATGAAAACTCAGAAAAGAAGTAGTGAAGAAAAAATAGTTGAGGAAATTATGCCATGCTTTTTAGATTGTAAAGAGTGATCTGCATTTTTCAAGTGGTGAAGTTTTTTAAAGTTTTCATCACTGTTGGTGTTCCCCATCCAGAAATTTGTAACTTTTATATGTTCTTAATGGCTTATAGATATTTAGTCAAATGACAATTAGTAAGGGAGCTGTGTTGCCGTGTTTGTGTTCTTTTTGACTTATCAGTCAATAGTAATAAAAAAAAAGGTAAGATAAATTTCAAAACCTCTTAGCAACCACATAACAATAACTGCATTGATTTTTCTGATAATTGTCCTGAAAGAGTGGTAGGAGCTTAATGATATGGATGTAAGGAAATGCAATTATCAATAGACTATGTGTTGGATATACTGATACTGCATTAGAACCCTACAGTAGGATGCTATCAGTGGGCAGTCTAGATGTAAACTTTAATGGCCTCTTTCACAGATTGATGAAAATGCAGAAATCATGAAAATAGAAAAGAAACAAATACTGATGAATACCTGTAGCAAAAGGCAAACATTTGGAAGGATATGCAAGAGTAATGGCCTCTCCATTAATCTAGCAAGTTCCTTAAAAGGATGTGAAACATAGTCTGTTGTACATATGTTCTAGATTTTACAGAACAGACTTTGTGAGAAATATTTTCAGAGCCTGCTAGCATATAGTCAGGATTATGGCAGTTTCCCATAAGAACATGTGTTTACCAGCTCCAGCTTCCTTTTGAAACACTGCTAAGAATTGCCTTCATGAATAGTTTGGGTTTGGTTTTTTGGGGGTTTTTTGTTTGAACAGGCAGAACAAACAGGATATCTTGGTCATAATGAGCAGCATAATGAAATGATAAGTACATCCTAATTGCAACTTGTTTATATCATGATTGTGCAAACAATTATTTTGGTAGGTATTTATGTTTCTATACACCCTAAAAGTCTTTAAACAGTATTGTCTCTTTTTTGTTCATTTCTCTGTTAAATACTTCAGTATATGAGAACGACGTTAAAAGGAAAAAGCATTGAAACCATGCCAACCTGTAAAAATGTATATAAAATGCAAAATTAGTCTTCATCTCTGCCTTGGTTTTAGTTCTCCATGTTGGTTATCCTACATTACTAGTATTATGGTATCCAGTGTTCGAAATATAAATTTCCTTTTTATTTAGATTCAACAAATTTATAAGATAGCAAAATAATAGAAAATAAATGCCTAGAGAAGGAAGTGTTTGTTAGCATAACAGACACCAACACTAGTTCAGAGAACTGCTTGAAAGAATCCCATGGGTTATAGCTCTGGAAAGAAGAGGAGTCTGAAAGCACTTGTTGATATACACGGATCACCTCCAAGCTTAAGAAATGTCCATCCCAACAAGCAGGAAACCACGCAAAGGTGACAAGGAGTCAGTCCTGCTTGGCTCATGGATGAGCTCCTGACTGATCTCATATAGGAAGTGTACAGTAGATGGAAATAGGGACAGGTCACCCATGAGCAATATAGACTTGTTGTCTGATCTCTCATGGTCAGGGTTGAGAAAGCCACGGCTGACCTGGAGTTGAATCTGACAAAAGGTGTTGAAGGCTTCTACGAGTACGTAAAGAGGAAAAGAAAGACCAGAGAAAACATGAACTCACTGCTGAACGGAGCAGGGGAACTGGTAAGGAAGGATGCAAAAAAAGCCAAGGTACTCAGTGTCCTGAGTACCAGTCTTTACTGGTGTGACAGGCTGCAGGAATCCCAGGCACCTAAGGTCAGAGAGAAGATTTGGAACAAGAAGAGGAGGAGGAGGAGAGGAGGAGAAGGACAAGGTGAAGAGCAAGGTTAAGGAGCACTTAAAGTGGGCACACATGTCTGTGGAGCTCCATGAGTGCTGAGTGAGATGGCTGATGTCATAGTGTAACCACTCCCAATTACCTTTGAAAGGTCATGATGATTGAAGACTTAAGGAGACCAAATGTCCCTCCTGTCTTCAGGAAGCGCAAGAAGGAAAACCTGGGGAAAAACACATTGATCAGCCTTACCTCAATCTAGGAAGGTGATGGAGAGAATATTACAAAGCACTTCTGAACACATGAAGTGCAAGAAAGCAATCCAGAGTAGTCAGCTTTGATTTTTGAAGGGGAATCAATGAATAACCAACCTGACGGTGTCCTACAATTACATATCCAGCTTGGTAGATGATGGGAGAGGAGTGGATGTTGTTTACTAAGACTTTCGATGCTGTCCCATGTAACACCCTTACAGACAAGCTGACAAGGGCTGGGTGAAATAAGTGGGAGATGGATTCAAAATTATTGGAGTGGTTGGGCCCAGAGGGTTGTGATCAGCAACACAAAGTCTAGTTGATGGTAAGTTGTTGGGGGGTCTCTCCTCAACTGTTAGGGTCACCAGTTGTGGTGGGTCACCACACGTTGTGAATAGTTGGGGCAGACAATGTGATAACAGCTTGTGTGCACACAAAGCCTTTATTGAAATACAACTGCAGCAAACTGCTGCGGCACCTACGTACGGCAAATTGCAACTGGAACTGTGTAGTTTCTGTCTTATCACATAGATTTATAGTTTCCTGTGGAGTGTTACGATTTATGTGCTTTGCTTGGATTGGTTTCAATACACTGTCCTGCCCAGAGATGACCCGGCTCTCCAATCACCCATTGACACAGCCTCTCTGTCTCCTCCTAAACAACACACCTCCTGCTGTTGACTGACAGCAGGCTTAACTGGGCTGCTTCCCGGACCGGCCGGGGGGTGACGACCACAGTAAGTCAGTAGTGGTCTCCCCTAATGATCAGTGGTGCCTATAGTGCTTAAAATTTTTGTATTAGCAGTTAAACGGAGCTTGACAATGGGACAGAGTGGAATCACACAAAGGTCAATGAAGGGAAATGCAAAGTCCTGCAGGAGGGGAGGAATAAAAGTTCATGCACTGGTACCTGCTGATAGGCAAATGACTGGGAACAAACTCTGCAGAGAAGGACCTGGCAGTCTTGGTGGACACCAAGCTGACCAAGAGCCAGAAATCTGCCCCTGTGACAAAGGCAGCCAACAGCCTTCTGGGCCGTTTAGGCAGAGTGTTGCCAGGAATTCAAGAGAGGTGGTCCTTCCTCTCTGTTCAGCCCTGGTAAGACCACACTTGGAGTTTGGGGTCCAGTTCTGGGCTCCCCAGTAAAAGGCAGATATGGACTTGGTCGAGTAAGTCCCACACAGAGACACAAAGATGATTAAGGGACTGGAGCCTCTTTTATAGGAGCAGAGGCTGAGAGAGCTGTGACTGTTGAGCCTGGAGAAAAGAAGGGTCAGGAGAACGTTACTCAACATGTATAAATACATGATGGGAAGCCATGAAGAAGAGGGAGCAAGATTCTTCTCCATGGTGTGTACTGTGTACTGACAGGACAAGAGGCAATGGGTACAAATTGGAACACATGAAATTCCATCTGAACACAGGGAAACACTTTAACACTTTTTTACTCTGAGGTCAATCAAACATTGGCACAGGTTGCCCAGAGACATTGTGGAGTCTCCATCCTTGGAGATACTCAGAATCCAACTGGACGCAGTCCTGGGCTTAACCTGCTGTAGCTGACCCTGCTTGAGCAGAGGGGTTGAACTGAGTAGTCTCAGGTGGAGCCTTTCAGCCTAAGATATTCTGTGCTTTTGCCTCAACAACTCCAAGCAATTTTAGGGGATAATGTTGACCTATCTATGAGTTACTTCTGATGATTTATAAAGCTGTTAAAAATGTCTTTGCTCATTTTTTCATTTTTTCCTTTGGGGAAATGGATTTTCCTTTGAGAAAACAAGTTTTTCTTTTCTGGAAATTGATTTTTCTTGATGGAAAAATACTGTTTAAATTCAGTCTTTGCTGTTAAAATTTCTTGTGCATGTAAAGGCATTGTTTACTTCAAGCATCTGTTTTTTGAAACCATTAGAACATTTCAGATGAGAAGATCAAGTATATTTCATAGGAAAGATGCTGATCATTTCTGTGAGTGGAAAAAATGGTCCTTTCATACCTGAGTGATAAGAACATCACACTTTAAGTAGCTTGCTTCTTTTGTGACTGTTTCATGCACCTCTAGATGACTGGTTTTTAAATTTACAAGTAGATAGTTTTAATGGACATTAGTATTTCACCTGTAACAGATATTTGAGAATTACTATTCTGTACATTAAGCAAAAACTCTTTTTCAGTTTAGAGTCATGCCATCACAAAATGTTTAATGGGAAGACTAAGCAAATTCATTTTGAGAATGAGCTGTAACTGAAGATAACATGAGGTTAGATAAATATTCATAGAACAATTCAAAGGAAGAAGCAGAAGCCCGTTACCATTTAAAGACCCTTTTTAAACAAGTGAAGGGAGCAACCATCATGCCCAAATAGGCTCAGGGGCTGGCAGGAAGTAATGCTCCACAGGTTAGGTAGGTGGATGAAAGCAGTGGTGGGAATAAGGAGAATTAGAGATTATTTTCCACACTTGACTAGTTTAATGCCCTTGAACAAAAAATGACTGAGAAGACTGATCAGTCCATTGTTTCATTTTATCTTCCCTCTGAGGTAAAATCTCTTTTTTATATGAAAAATTACTAAATAAGGAGTGAGCTTTTAGAAATTAATGGTTAAAGTTACTTTGTGGTCCCTGTGTGGAAGAAGTAAAACAAGAAGTCACAGTGGAGGAGGGAGGATGCTGCTGCAGTCCACTCAGTAGAAACTGTATCTCTTGTGTGTGGTACCTTGGTTAAAGCACTGCTTTTCTTGCTAGCACAAGATGGCGAGTGAATAGTGACAGAGACAGACCAGCTTCCACTTCTAGTGCAAAATTTAAGGTGTTAGAAATTGCAGAAAATCCCACCACCTGTTTTTGTTACTGTCTGGGTGCAGATTGCATCAAAGGCAGCAACTGTGTGTTCGACTCCAAATGCGTACAGTACATCTACTATTGTACTCCGGCCTCTCTTGTTGTTAGATCACTACAAACAATGGCATTATAGAAACAGGTTATGGTAATAGAACATTCTGTAATGTTGCTGTGTCTTTTAGTGAGGTTTCTGTCTGGTCTTTCCC
>NW_010388878.1:75371-82580 GCF_000710305.1 Buceros rhinoceros silvestris | reverse complement strand
TATACGTACACATACGTCATTTATAGGGGGGAATTGTTTGAGCTGGTTTTGATCTGCATGTTAGTGGGTGTTAAAGCCCGTAGAGTTATCTGGGGTGAAGTAACTGAAACAGTTGCCATATAAGCTAGAGTACAGCGGAGTAAGCATGTTCATTTTGCATGACTGTAGGGTGTTTTGTGTTAAGAGCAAATAGCCTTGTAGTAGTTCAAAGAGAATAAAAACATAAATTAGCAAATACAGCCAACTAAATACATCTTTTTCAGCAGATCAGTTGACCTCTTTTTTTGGTTTTATCCTGTCATTAGAGTTAGGCAGACTGTGTATTAATTTTTTTACAGTGGTTGAATCACATATGCTGTTTCAGTCTTAAAATAACAGCTATTAATTTCCAACTCCAAAGGTTTCTCTTTCATGGCTAATTGAAACAAACAAGTTTCTTTTCCTACGCCATATTCCAGAATGCTCAAGTGCATATATTCTGGCTGAATGCTTGGGTCAGTTTTTCTTTATGCTTGGATCTTGGAGGAAATATCAAACCGTGGGGTGGAATGGACAGTTTTATTATGAGAAATCTGGGCTGGTTTGCAGTGAGCAATGTCTTTCAAAGTGTGTTACAGTAAAAATAACTTCTGAGTAAGTCAGATCACTCAGTAGTCTGAATATTGATTTCTTTTTATTAGGTTGCTTTTTTCTTTGGAAATGAAGAAGTGGAATCACTCTCTTTTAATATTAAATGTATAGGTTACTTTTGAGAGCACTAAGTGGAGTAGCACTTAGAGAAGCAGGTAACAAGTACTTCCTAACAGCCAGGTAGACACTCCTTGCGTTAAGATGGGTGAAGTCTTAGTCACACAGAGAGTCATGACAAAGCTTGCTTGTACTTTACAGAAGCTTAGTTGTCATGCTTTGAGTTTCACATTGCTTGCAAAAGTTATATGGAAGTTATACGGAGAACTATTCAGTGAGCTAAAAAAAAACCCCAACAAACATGAGGAATTGTCTCTTAACGAGCGTACTTTATCTTCACTCTGTGCATCCTGACATGCATATTACTTTCAGACTACATAGTGTCAGTCATTGTAATTGCTACAAATACTTGATGTTAGAAGTGCCTCAAGTTGTAATGAATTTTCCATCCAGCTCATGGGGATAGAAGATGGAGTAGTGAACCACACACTATTGCTTACTTTCATATGACTTCTTTTGAAATCAGAATCATAGAATAGTTTGAGTTGGAAGAGACCTTTAAAGGCCATCTAGTCCAACCCCCCTGCAATAGGCAGGGACATCTTCAGCTAGATCAAGTTGCTCAGAGCCCTGACCAAGCTGACCTTGAATGTTTCCAGGAGTGCAGTACCTATCACCTCTCTGGGCAACCTGTTCCGGTGTTCCACCACCCTCATTGTGAAAAACTGCTTGCTTATATCTAGTCTAAATCTCCCTTCTCTTAGTTTAAAACCATCACCCTTTGGCCTATCGCTACAGGCCCTGTTAAAAAGATTGTCCCAATCTTTCTTAGACGCCCCTTGTAAGTACTGGAAAGCCTCAATAAGGTCTCCCTGAAGCCTCTTCTTCTCCAGGCTGAACAACCCCAACTCTCTCAACTTTCCTCATAGGAAAGGTGATCCGTACCTCTAATCATCTTTGCAGCCCTCCTCTGGACCCACTTCTGTCTTGTAATGGGGACCCCAGAGCTGTATGCAGTTTTTCAGTGAGCAGGAAATGAGAGTCACCTCTACTGACCTGCTGGCCGCACTTCTTTTGATGCAGCCCAGGATGACATTGGCTTGCTGGGCTGCAAACACACAGTGCTGGCTAATCTCCCTTTGAAACTCCATAGGATTGCTTTATATCCAAGTAGTATCGATGAAGGTATGTGATCTCGAGGTCTAGGTAGATGACTAGAAGTAGTTTGATTATGTTTGGCCAGACAGAAATACATCCGTTCTCATCTAAAACCAGTGCTGAATGTGCATTGATTTCATTAGGAACAGAACTGGGCTCAGTATTTGTGTCTCTTCAGGGCTATGGTGGATCGTTTCTGCATGTCTGGAATGCAGAAGTTTTCTGAAGTTAAATTTTATAAATAGCATCTTTTGGTCTTGGACAATTGTGCTTTGCTGCATTCCTTCTTCCTGTCCTATCAGTGTAGCTTGTGCAGTGATAATACTTGCATGGTGATTAAAAGCAGTGCCTTTATTTTGACTGGCTTTAGGAGTATAATTCTATTATGAATTGCTGCTGTGAACTTTTAAACTCAGGAAAAATTCTGAATATATGTGATAAGGGATAAGGTAATCCCCATCTCAGAATTCATTCCTTCACTGAAATAAACCACATCATTTTTCAGCCTCACTGATAATCATTCCTTTTTACAAAAAATTGCTATTTAAAATTCATCTTTAGTCTTTAAAATCTCCCCCTGCTCTTACTGAGCCTTCTCTTTATATTTTTATATTTAGAATTTAACTGGACAGATCTTTTGTGTGATATGTTTTTCTTGGCTTACTTAGAAAGGAGAAGGATAAATAAAACAAACAGTACAAGAGAGATGCTCAGTCAGTAATAGACCATCCAGACACTGAGCATGACAAGTAATAGAAAAAAAATGTTATTTCATGTAACTGAAAAAACACTGGGGAGTCCTAGAAGGTAACAAAAATTGGTTGTGCAATGCACTTCAGTGTACATTATAGTATCAGAAACCCTTAGGTGACTTATAAGTGTCAACATAGGCTAACTATATGTCAGGTTGACGTTTTATTTGAATGCATGAAGCTAAAGTGGTATGCCTGAAAAGCAAATGAACCTCCGTTTGAACCACAGTGTCGCTCTTTACATTCTCATGTTCTTGAATATTTATTGGTTATATCAAAGTATTTTCCCTCTTAGAGATAATGAAGAGGACGTAAATTTCTAAGAGTGCATATATGTATAGTATTGAAGTATTGCTCACAACTGGATGGTCGTTGTAGGTCCCTTCCAATGGAAATATTCTATTCCGTTTTGTTCTGAAAAGGTGGAACTGCAATCTTTCTATGTCTTTGATGCTTTCTTCTTTTGTTCTGTAGCTATCACTGGCAGAGGTGTCATCTGTATTTGGTGAGTAAAGATTTTTGATTGTCCTGGAGCTCTCCTGCAAAGCTTTAAAGGTCATGTTTAAATATGCCCCCTTACAGAGTCCATTGCAGTATATTCACATCGTGCTTATTATTTAATCAGATTACTCTTGTACCATGGAGCTCTGTTAATAGACAAGGACACAGCTTATGCTAAAGTCCAGAAGAATGTAGAGTGACTACACAATACCTGTCTCAAAGAAAATGTAGTCTGTAGTGTAGACTATACACAGCTAGGCACCAGGGAACGTATGAAGCATTAAGAGGTGTGATAGCTGGAAGGCAGTACTGGTGGTAGCCCAGACTAGCTTTGCTAGAATCCAGTAGCCAGACTTCCTTGTCTTCACTCAGTAGGCCAGCTCTCATATCCTCTAATGAGGCAGAGTTCCTCAACAGACCGTAGTGCTTTCCTTATACTGTGTAGTAAATAGGGTTACCAGGCCAAATTAATTTATACTTGGTCTTCACTGTTACAGTGGAAAATGAGGATGGAGGAACTCAAGTCAAAGTTCTACTTAATTCCTACTGCTGACAGATGATGTGCCTTCCTGAACTGTGGGTTTTAATCAGTTCTAGGCTTTTCACTGCATGCTAAATAGATTTAACATAATGGAACATTACACTGTTCTGTTTGTTTGAAAGTGAAGAAAGAAACATGGTTTTATGCTCTTGATACTTCTTAATGTTTGGGAATAAAATTCAGTTGCCTACCAGATTTTCAAGCATTACTTAAAACACATACTGTGTGCTTAAATTAGAGATGTAAAGTTTTTCCTTTCTGCCCATGAATCTCGTTCATCTTGAACTGTTATAGCCTCTGATGTTTAGGAAAGGGCAATATATTTATTTTGTTACCTTAGACCTATAATTGTAAAATGTAACCTTATCCCCTAATTAAAAAGCAACCATCATGGCATTCTGACATTTAAAGCCTAAATCTTTAATATTAACTGTGCTTAAAGAAACAGCCTTTTGCCAACCGCTATGGAAGTCTTTACATCTGATTTACTTTATATTTGATTGAAAGTTTAAGTAAATCCCCAAATATTTTGGTATAGTAGTATATATAGTATGGTATGAGATGTGGAAAACAAAATCCCATGTGGCATCTAGTAGGATTTCTTCAAGTTACAGCTGAAGTAGACATTTAATTGACAGCAGATCTTTTTATTGTTATTTGTTCTTGTTATTTTTGTATCCATAGATAATTAAAAATATGCATTCTTAATTAGTTGTTTTGTTTTGGCTCAATAAAGGATATGTCCCCTGTGCTTCATCCTGGATTCAGTCTTTCACGTGCAGCACTGAGACTGTCTTTGGCATTGGTGCTGGGTCAGATTCCTTACCAGGCTACTGTATTTGCTACAGTTTTGTTGCAAAGGTGTCACTAGGAATCGGTTATGCTTTTTTAGTACACAGTTTTGCACTGAGCAAACAGAACAAGACACTGAACGTGACGTTTTCTTACTTTCTACCCGATATACCGGTCTCTTCAGTTAATTGACAGACATCTCACCTGTACGCCCTTGTTCTTTGCCTGATGTGCATTAGTATGGATAAGGGCCATGGCCACTGGCTTCACCATACAAAGTCAGCAGCAGGACTAGCTTTCAAAGCATTCCAGCTCTTCCCACATTGAGCATTCTTCATCCTCAAACGCACACCCAGCCGCTAGGGACCGTTGTTGGTGTGACTGTTTTTTGAGACTGTGTGGTGAGACAAATCTAGGGCTTGATTTACCTTAAAAAGGAGATCTGTGAACAATGTGAACTTTTCACCTGTAGGCAATGCATGCCATCAAACTGCAGTGGAGTTTTAGTACTTGCAGTAATTGATGGATCTGTTCTCTGTATCTACCACTTCTTCTTTGTTTTTCAATTATTATTTTGCTGGGAACTGCTTTCTTTGCCCCTTTTTTCCTCATTCACCTAATGTTATGTGTTAGGTGTGTTTGTCAGTAACAGGATTTGAGCTCAGACAAACTAGTTTTAGCTGAGAAGGGTAACAGCAGAGGAAGTCTATGTTGTGGAAGAACAATAAGGATTGTTTCTGCTGTTTCAAAAGGAGAAGGATGATTTTTTTGTTTTACAGCCAATCACTATTTAGTATCTATTGCAATCCAACATATGCGATATGTTGTTATACCACTACTACTATTACTACATTTCTGTGTGGTAGTTTTTAGCTGGATGATTTCTCCTGGTGGAACTGTTTCATGAAACAGTTTTTCTTGAGTACATATGGGTGATGTTTATGTGTTTTTCTTCTTTTAGCTGTGAATTCTTGGAGCAAACAAGATTTCTTTTACCTGTATAAAATCTGTTTGTGTGTGTACATCTCTCTCTGCAAACGAAATTGCCAGGCAAGAAATGCCCTTTTGGGGGTTAAAATTTTGTGTATTATTTAATGACTAGGTTCCAAAATACAGTTAGTTAGATTTATCAGTTAAATGTCAGATGTTTCTGCTGGCTCGCTGGAGACAGTCATCTATATTGCTTTGCTGTTGATGCTGGAATTACGTTACTCAATCTCATGACATTAATTGCTGGCAGTTGCAGTTTTGGTTCCAATTGTTTTTACCTTGAGTTTGACCAGTTGTGCTTACTATCTAGTTGTGAATGCTATGCAGATTGTTTCTACTTCTGGTGATATGCTGGCTTGCAGATGACTGTTGCGAAGGTCTCAAAACAGTCGTAACTCTGAGTACTATTTGTACCATATGGTTTGCATTATACATGGTGTACCTCTACTATGATAGATTGTATCCAAAAAGTGCACTTCTTGAGTATGACTCCAAGTATCCCCAAATCCTATTTGGTCATAGTATTTTTCCTGAGCTGCTGTCCACTTTTACCTCATGAAGAAAAATGAAAATCTTACAGTGAACAGAATGCATGAGTCCCTTGCCCTTCCCTTACATAAAACTGAATGCTATCTTCAGAAAGATAAATTTTCCATAAAGAAAATGTGTTTGGTTTGGCTACCAACATTCTCTTCAGCCTTTGTATGTTTCATAGTCTTTATGTTCTGAGAAGTCAGAAGATAACATTTTTGGGAAGCAATGTTGCAAGACTTGTTGACTGGCGTGATGAGTTTTGTACATCTGTAGGTGAAATGTGGTCCTTTCATCAGCCATGGATGGATGCAGCACCATCTTTTTGCCTCAATGGCTTCTTGCAGTTTAGAACAAGAAATAAGTCTGAAAGGTTGAGATCTTTTTATTTTAAAATCTCGAGAAATGTGGTAACCAGGAATAGTAGTTCTTTTATTAAAGCTATGAGGGGTTTTTTACCTGAGTAAAACAGTTTTACTTGCAAAATAAAAACTTCAGGTAACTTTTTGTTTCTGGCTTGTTACATGGGATGTTTAGAATAGCTTTTTTTATCTCTTCCGTTGATTTTTAAACATACCGGCTACGAGGTTTTTAAATCCATTTAATTCCAGTGAAAAACTGAAGCTCAGTAGAGCTTTGGTTTGCTTTTAGGCTATTTGTGATGGGCCATTTATGTCTTTAACCTTTTGTAATCTTTTTTAACCTTTTAATTCTCATTCTTAACTTCATACCTGTATCACCTTATAGAATTGATACTGGATGGATTCTATAGTCCCGTAATTTGTGTAAGACAGTACATATTCAGTTGTCGTTTATCTTTCTTCTGAAACTGATTTAATAACTTGGTTTGAGCTGGTATCAATAGACACAGTGATAAACTGACAACTAATCTTTATCTTTGTGGAGGGACACTGGGATGGGTTTACCTTGGCTGGCTGTCAGAAGCCCACGCAGCTGTTCTCTTGTTCCTCCTCCTGAAGAGGACAAGGGGAGAAAATGAGATTTAAAAGTTCATGAGCTGAAATCAAGACACAGAGATTGCTTACTAATTACCATTGCAGACAAAACAGACTCAACTTGGGGAAAATAGATTTAATTTGTTGCCAATTAAAAATAGAGCAGGATAGTGAGAAACAAACACAAAACCTAAAATACCTCCCCACGATCCTTCCCTCCCAGGTTTAACTTCACCCCTTGGTTTCCAACTCCGCTATGTCCTCCTTCCGAAGTGGTGCAGATGGACAGGGGATGGCGGTT
>NW_010388878.1:61982-75078 GCF_000710305.1 Buceros rhinoceros silvestris | reverse complement strand
CGGTTCATCACATTGTCTCTGCACTGCTTCCTCCTCACATTCTTCCCCTGCTCCAGCATGGGTCCATTCCACAGAGTCACAAGTCCTGCCAGCAAACCTGCTCCAGCGTGGACTCCTTGCTCCATAGGGCCACAGGTCCTGCCAGGAGCCTGCTCCAGCGCAAGATTCCCACAGGATCACAGCCTCCTTTGGCTGCCCACCTGCTCTGCATGGGGTCCTCCACAGGCTGCAGGTGGATATCTGCTCCGCCATGGACACCCCACCACGGGCTGCCGTTGTCCTCCTGGACAACCTGTCTCAACACGGTCTTCGCTACAGGCTGCAGGGGAATCTCTGGTCAATAGTCTTGGAGCACCTCCTCCCCCTCCTACTTCACTGGCCTTGGTGTCTGCACATTTGTTTCACATATTCTCACTCCTGTCTTCCACCTGCTGTTGCACAGGATTTTTTAACTCTTCTTAAATACATTATCACAGGTGCTATCAGCATTGCTGATGGGCTCAGCCTTAACCAGCAGCAGTTATGCCTTGGAGTCACCTGGCTTTGGCTCTGTCCCACATGGGGACAGCTTCTGGCATCTTCTCACAGAAGCCATCCCTGTAACTCCACTGCTATCAAAGCTTTGCCATGCAGACCCAATACAGTGGCAGTGCACTTTGCCACAAATAAGCTGTAATGTCACCTAAACAAACACATGTTAAAGCATAAATGTTACAAATAAACAAAAAAACCCCTGAAATTCTACATTTCTGGAAAAGAATCTGTAGACCTGAATGTGTCATGCCTTTTCACAACAGCTAATTCCTTTTGTTGCAAGGACTTTGTCTGATTTTAGTGGTTGCCTGTAAGAATAAACTTAGTATTTGGGAATTGTACAAAATGAAAAGCTTCTGATTAATTTCACATTATTCACATCTGATTTCTCCTACCGGGTTGGACTAAGGGCTTTATGCTGCTTTTACCTATTTGTAGCCATCTCTTTTCCCATTGCTTCACTCAAGTCTAACAGCCACAGTTAGAGCCAGTAATAGGCAGCTGATGTTGTTCATCCATGCTGCCTTCCTCCTGGTTTCTCCTCCCTAGGGGTCCCTTCCTTCTTGTATTGCAAGGAGTAGAAATATCCTAATACAGTAAAGAAAATCCATGCTTTTTTGTTTGTTTGTTTTTCATTTAAAGAGAAAATTATTCTGAATAGTCCTTTACCTTCCATAACTTGGTGAGAAATAAAAATGTACTTTTCCAGGTCTTTCAGCTTGAAGTTTAGCTTTTCCTCTTGCCTCTTTGTCTCTTCTTCTGCTAAAAACTTTTCAAGAACAGGTGTCTTAAGATCAGCTTTTGTATTTGGGTGTGGGGTGTTATGGAAGAGATTAATGACAGGTTTTGTTTGCCAATAGGTGTAACACCTGCAGAAAAGCATTTTCTCAAACCCCTTATCCTAGAACTTCACCGCGTATGAATGTTTCACACAGTGATTTTATTTGGACCTAACAGCTGACTTCATTATTCATAAACATATTTCTTGGCAGTTGTGACATGAATAAACTGGGCTTGTATTTTTTTCCCCTTCAGCCGTTTCCTTTTGTTATGTGCAAGTACTAGAAGGATTTAATTTACTTCCATAATAATACTTAGCACTCCCGTAGTGCCTCACATTATTTAAGAATGCATTATGCTTTTCTTTTTCAGCTTTCTTGAAAATAGCTTCCTTTTCCACTTTAGTTCTGTTGTACTTTGTGGTGATACTGCACACCTTCGCTCTAGTTAGGTTTTAGAAGGTATATGAGGGCTTTATTGTCTTCAATGTTTTGATTGTTTATGCTTCAGTTTATTCAGAAATATATACTGACTTTTCCAACCAAATTTCTTGCTTTTTTTCTCAAAGAGGGAAAAAAAAGTTTTCTTTTTCCCTTGCCGTGGGGAAATGGTTAGAGCCTCTGATAAGCAGGGCATGTTGATATAATTCTGTTTTTGCCTTGGTTAATGTTTTGGGGGAAGTGCTCTTGCAGGCTGAGGAGAGATAAATCATTCATTTGTAAAGCAGTGACTGCGTTGTGTGTTAGTCTGCTTGTTATGTGGAGATAAGGTGTGACAGGATTTTGTTCTCTGTGCACAACATAATTCTCAGTTCTTTTCTGCCTTCTTGAGCAGAGGAAAACTATAATAACAGAAATTGCTATGTTCAGGCCATTGAAATAATAGCATCCTTAAGAGAAGATAACAACATTAATGCAACTGTGGTTGCAGGTTCATGAGCGTGCTCAACAGCTTAGGTTGTTAACATCTGTACTGAACTTCTGAAAGGATTGAGTGATGCTGAATCAGGTATTTTTGATGTCCAGTTCAAGTACCTCTTAGCCATTCCCCCTAAAAACTGAAATGGCTTCATCATGATATGCAGAGATGGCAAATCATATTTAGCTTTTAGGATTGAGTTATGAAAGACTTTACAAGTTCAATGTTTTCAGGAATCTAGCAACTATATTAAACCCTTTCTGTTTGGTTTTGACTCTTCAGTAGAGAAACCATTTCTCTTTTTTTAATTAGGTCTTTACTACTGTGCTGACTCACCCAAAATGTCCATAGAAGAATAATGGAAGCCCCTGAATACCTTGATTTGGATGAAATAGATTTTAGTGATGATATATCGGTAAGTACCAGTCTTACTTTATTTGTTCAAGTTGAAACAATCTTAGTTATCTCAGTCTTGATATAACAAAACACTGTTGTTAGAAGCCACACTCTGTTTTACCTTATATACAGGAAGGTTTGAATAGGTTGAATCTAGGATAAAATAAGGTGTTCTGTAAGGGAAATCTCTTACAAGCTTGGAAGGAAAACTTGGTTCCTCTCCTTCAGCTAGTAAAAATGACTTGCAAATCGAATTAAGAAGGAGTAGTTTTTTCTGGGTTATCTGTTCTATTGTCTTGAATGAGTTATATGCACTCTAATACTAGCCTTAGACTCCAAGGCTTTTTTTTTTTATTTAATGTATTTCAGTTGTTAAAAATGGCTACCTTTCTCACCTCTGAGTTGCTCCTTTTTCATGTAAGTTGTTACTCTGCCCTTTCCACTAGTAGCAACCTCCAAATACAGCAAGATTTTATCAGTAGGCGTGTTGTAGCCTCTTGTGGCATGGTGAAGCGTAGAAAGAGGCAGAAAGACTTCCAGGGATTCATAGACAGCACTGATCCTTAGCACCACAATTAAAACAGCTGCAGCTGTAACTGGAAGCAAAAATATTGCTCATCTACATTTTCAGTGGTTCTTGTAGGAAGCAGTGATGCAGTATATTCTATTGCTCATAATAATATTCCCACTGCCGGAGTTTATGCTTTTTCTGTAATACAGTTGCTAACATGTTGAATATCTGATCAGCAATGCACTTGAGTACATAAACTAAATCCACTATAGGAAATTTATTAATTTTCAGCTCAAAGAAAGTGTACCTCCATCTCCTTCCATGTTTTTCATAATTTTATAGTTTTATTTCTTTTTTTTTTTTTTTTAACAAAGAGCCTGGTTTTCCCTTTAGCATTTGGGGCTTTTGATCCATTTTAAAACAACTCCAGATGCTTTATTCACAGACAGATTCCTTCTGGAGAGGATTTTTTCTTTTTAACCTAGTGTAGCGTTGAATTTTTATTGAAGAGTAATATGGCAAATGCCCAAAATAGTACAAGACAATGAGCCAATCTTGAGCAAATATCTTATTCTGGGTAACTTTCTTTTTATTACTGTTATATGCTAGGTTATGTCCTGGTATCTGTTTCCATACTCAGTTCTGTAAAACTGTAAAACATAATAGATGTAACCTCTCCATGTCTCTCCCATTGTGGCTGTTGCTACATACTGATGGGTTAGGTTACTCACTTTTCCATGGAACAGCTCAGGCTGCCTGTTTTAATAGGCTGTTCTTTCACTGGTCGCTGAACCTTGAATAAAAAACCAGCACAAATTACAGAGGCAGCGGTTTTACTCTCTGCTCTAGCAGGTAAAAGAACAATGGATTTGTTGCCAGAATCCAGATTAACAAGAGAATTCATAGTTATTCTACTGCTCTATTCGTATCTCGCCATATACAGTTTAGAGATATCTGGCCTTCACATTTTATCATTATCCTGCCGTGGAAAGAGCAGCTGCACAGCATCAGTGTTAGCAATTGTTCTTGTTAGCCCTTTGGTTCTAATCCAGTGCGGTAAAGTAGTGACTAAAAATAATGGCAGCAAGAAGGCTGTTAAAATGATTCATTTATAAATTTACCTACACAGAATTAGAAAGTCTCTGTGTATAGTCCAGACCCCTGTAGCCATTTCAGACAAAATGACCAAAATGGAATAGACATAAAAAATAGACAGGAATTCAGATACTTACTTAGATGGGTAAGTGGTTTGGGTTGTGTCTTTATTTTTTTATTTACATTGCATTTGTACATAAGAAAAAGAAAATCTACAGTTCTCCAATATCATAGACTCAGAATGTTTTTGCTTGGAAAGGACCTTTAACTATCATCTAGTTCCAACCCCCCCTGCCATGGGCAGGGACATCTTTCACTAGGTCAGGTTGCTCAAAGCCCCATTGTGGTGGGTTGACTTTGGCTGGCCACCAGGTACCCACCGAACTGCTCTATAACTCCTCTCCATTAACAAGATGTGGAGAAAATTGTGACAAAAATCTCATGGGTCGAGGACAGAGACATCACTCACCAGTTACTGTCACAGGCAAAAAAGATGTGACTTGTGGGGAATTAATTTGATCTATTGCCAATCAAACATATAATGAGAATACAGAACAAATCTAAACAAACCCTCCCATCCCTACCTTCTTCCAGGCTCAGCTTCACTCCTGACTTACTGATCTCCCCACCTCAATAAGCACAGGGGCGATGGGGGAATGGAGGTTGCATTCAGTTTGTCTTATGTTGTCTCTACGCTCTCCCCCTGCTCCAACGTGGGGTCCCACCCACAGCAGACAGTCCTCGAACTTCTCCAGTGCGTTTCCTTCCCATGGGCTGTAGTCCTTCATGAGCTGCTCAAACATGGATTCTTTTCATGGGGCACAGTCCTTGAAGAACTGGATGGCTCCAGTATGGATCCCCCACAGGTGCTGCCAGAAAAGCTGCTCCTGGATGGGCTCCTCTCCACAACACAGTTCCTGTCAGGAGCCTGCTCCAGCACAGGCTCTCCACAGGCTGCAGATTCCTTCAGGGCACATCCACCTCCTCCAATGTGAGGTTCTCCATCGGCTGCAGAATGGGTATCTGCTCCACCACGGTTTTCTCCATGGGCTGCAGGGGAATCTCTGGCCTGGCACCTGGAGCACCTCCTCCCCCTCCTTCCTCACTGACCTTGGTGTCTGCATAGTTACTTCTCTCGCATAGTCTTAATCCTCTCTCCTAGCTCCTGTGTGTGGTGTTTTTTATCCTTTCATAAATGTATTATCTCAGAGGCCCCATCAGCGTTGCTGATGGGCTCAACTTTGGCCAGGTGCCAGTCTGTCTTGGAGCCAGATGGCACTCCCTCTGTCCCACATGGGGCCTGTAGTGTCTTCTCACAGAAGCCACCTCTGCAGCTCCCCTGCTAGGTTGCCAGAGAAACCCAATACAATAATCAATGATGAGCATCCACCACTTCTCTGGGCAACCTCTTCCAGTGTCTCACCACACTCATTGTAAAAAATTTCTTCCTTATATTCAAACTAAATCGATCCTCTTTCAATTGCCCCTTGTCCTGTCACTACAGGCCCTGGTTAACTGTCTGTCTCTATTTTTCTTAAAGGCCCTCTTTATATACTGAAAGACCATAAGAAGGTCTCTCTGCAGCTTTCTCTTCTCCAAGATGAACAACCCTAACTCTCTCATAGCAGAGGTGTTCCATCCTTCTGACCATTTTCATGGCCTTCCTCTGGAGCTATTCAACAGCTCCATGTCCTCTGTCATCCTTATGTTTCAACATACCTTCTAGGAGGATCTGTTCCATAGTTTTACTGGACACTGAGGTGAGGCTTACTGGTTGGTAGTTCTCTGGATCCTCCTTTGTTAAAAATGGATGTGATATTCATTTTTCCCCAGTCACTAGAGGCTTGACCTGACGGCCCTGACTGTTCAAATATGATTGAGAGTGACTTAGCAACTGCATCGACCAGTTCCCTGGAACACAAATACGATGGTTATTTTGCAGAGTAAGATGGTACTATTACAGATCCATTTGATACAGTATATTTGAGCGTAGTTTAGACAGCAGAATCAGTTTCTGGGACTCTCGTTTACATTAGGCATAAATAATACTTTGTCTGCAATGATGTTAAGGAACCAAGCTGAATATTTTCATTTATGTCTTCATGAATAACTACTCACAGAAAAGAAGAAAACCATTTATCGCCTTTAAGTTGCATTAAATGATAAATACACTATTAAAATACTATTAAAAGTATGTTTTAAACTTTCCCATTTTTCCCATTAGTATTCTTGATTTTGCCCATGAATTTATTCCTGCGTATAGGTTGTATGCTGTTGTAATGGTTACCTGAAGGTTTCCTAATCTTTTAACCAAAATGCAGTTTCTTTTGCACTGGCAGATTGAAACTGTCTTATTTTTGGTTTACGGAAATAATACCAAGTCACTTAGTCATAACCAGAGCCCCTGGTGCTCAGTATTTGTAAACTATTTGAGGTCAAGTGTACAGACTATTGTTCTTATCGTTCAAATAGCTCTGCATGAATAAAAGCCTGGCTGGGCAGTGCTAGTGCAGGACTGGGCCTAATCTGAAGCTCTGTGAGATGTGAGTGTGGTAAGTGAACTCAAACATAATGAAGCAACTGTTGCTTTGTCAGGTATTTTGAAATGGCTTGGGAAACCACGTCAATCCTCACCTGGCAGGACAGATGTGAACTGTGTGTGGTCAGGATTATGGCTGATCTCCTGGCCTCCCATTTACCTGGCACACAGGGGACCTTCTGAGCCTGTTGTCACCCTTTCTTGGACGTGGAAAGAGCTGGGTCAGCCCTCAGGCTCACACAGGTGCATAGGTGACCCACAGCCACACTTGCCTACCCAGCAACCAGGACTTCAGGGCTTAGCATGGAGGGTCCTGTCACTAACTCCATAGTCACTAACTGTGGCAGGTTGATTTATTTCCCATCCAACTGAAGAACTCGTTGATAATTCTCCTTTCTTTTTTTTTCCTCTCTCCCTCTTCAGAGTGAAACAAAATGCGATGGCTACAAAAATGTTCATAGAGTGTTAGATTCAGACGAACATGTTGTACTTTTAACAGTTTCAGTGTCTATATAGATCACATTTAAAGTTAAAGGGCAGAATAATGGATGAAGTGTCTATGTAAGATACTATATACATAGCACAACATGTATCATAACCTAGTGAATACTCCAAAGATGGTCGTCACAGCTATTTAAGTAATAAATTTATTTTGGGGAGGTGTTACTTTTCACATGCACTGTGCCAGCCTGATGTCTTTCCTCACTTTCTTTTGCTCTGGAGCTGCTTAAATTGACACTACTGTTGAGA
This sequence comes from Buceros rhinoceros silvestris, assembly GCF_000710305.1. Taxonomy (NCBI): domain Eukaryota; kingdom Metazoa; phylum Chordata; class Aves; order Bucerotiformes; family Bucerotidae; genus Buceros; species Buceros rhinoceros. The sequence goes on along the minus strand of NW_010388878.1, from coordinate 67,555 downwards.
AAAATCTTCCTGTAACCTTAGGCCACGTATCTTGCTACTCCCGAATAAATGTCTAGGAAAAAAGGGTGTTGTTGCACAGCTATAAATGACTACGCAAATGTAATAGGAATGTATTAATTTAATGAGATTTTAATATTAATGAAACAGTTTATTTTCCGCTATAGCAAATAAACTGAAATGAGACTCTTAAATGTCTTACAGTAAGAGTAACACCTGGAAACAAATTAGCTATAATGAAGGAAACTGTCTATTTTCTAAATGAAAACAAGTTGCTGTGCGTTTATGTGATTTAAGTCACATCAAGGTCACAGTCACTGGTGTCTTCATCTGGTAGAGGTAATTTTTTGAATTTTGAAACTCAGTTGGAGCAGGACGTGGTCCTTAGTGTTTTGGGGGTGTCGTGGTTCTGATCATGTCGTCTGAAAGTCACACTGTGTGTTCAGCCTTTTGATTCTGTTTCAGGAGACATTAAAGTTATTCCCCTCCACAGAATATTAAAAATCAAATTTTCCTTTTTATTTACATTTTTTTACTATTTTGTGTATACATTTTGATACTACTACTTGTGATCCAGTGTTTCTTTGCTCTGATACTTCTCAGATGCAAGTGAGTCTGCAAGTGTCAGGCGAATGACACAGCATGGAACAGCCTACTAGAGACTGAAGTTGTTTTTCTGATGTATTGGCTTTAAAATTCATTGCATTAAAATTTGAGAACCATGTGAAATTAACATCTTAATTAATTCAGATTTTATAGTGCAGTTTCACAATGATGACCAAATATTTTGTATGATAAGGGAGGTTTCATTTTCCCCTGAATTAATAGTGTCTGTTAAAGAAAATTGAAAGTATCTTGCATTTGCTTGGAATAGTTGTTACTGCTTCTTGTCTCTTGTTTGCTGTTGATACTGTTCTTCCATCTTACAAAGTTCTTAAGGTTTTTAGTGAAATTCACTGTTTCAGGTTGGAGATAGGCATTCCTTAAATGCAGAAAAAGAACCCAAAACTCTTAACAACAATCAAAAATTCCATTACATGCATTATACTAGGAAAAGGTCTTTAGTTTTGTTACTGAATTTCACTGTCAGCTGCAGTGCACTTTGATTAAATACCAAAGATAACAGTAAGCATTGACTAACAAAGCAAGCTGATGTATTTAGGTTTCACATTGTCCTTTATGTCTTTGGGAATGGCCCTCAGCTATGGTTGACTTGGTTACTCTATGGTGAACTGTGAGAAACAGTGTTTAATTTGGTATGTAAAACAATTTAAAATTATTGAATGAAAAGTGGGAAAGAATTATTTTTAAGTTCCATCAAATAAGCATTAAGTTTAAATTCTGTTTAAAAAGGGTTGCAATTTCAACCTCTTTGCTCTCCCTCTGTGATACCACCAGTAACCTTGAAATTTTTGGTTGAAGGGAAGCTAACAAAATGTACTGATGATCAGAGCTGAAGTTAGAGTATGAGAGAAAATAGTTTGAGAGGGAAGAGCTGGCAGTGGATTGTGCTTATGGTTGGGGAAGGTCCACTTTAAAGGATTTTAGTTGCTTCCTGGACGAAAGGACAGTTCTCCACATCTTGATCACAAAATACAGATGGCAGAAATGTAAATGCTTGAGGACAGAGGTGAGTAGGAGGAAATCTGTTAATGAAATAAACCCAATATGATTAAAATGCGTAATCAAATTTATAACATTTGATAGATTTTTGCTGGTGGGAGCTGGTAACTGAATACGTTTTAATACAGTGTTGAAACAGAAAGAAAATTTGTTCTTCCAGGAAAGAACAGGGAAAAAAAAAGAAAAATGGTTTTCTGTTTTTGAGGTTGCCTGACAAAACGCATAGCAATGGAATACGAAAGGCCTCATTCTAATTGAATTGCAAACTGTGTAATAGTTTAAACTGCACCAGCTGGTCTTATGAAGCTACCATATTCCTTGGAGACGTGTTCCTTGGATTCTCTTAAGAATCTTACTAGACCATTTCAGCATTGCTTTCTGAGTCCTTGTGCTGAAATGGCAAGATGTATAGTGTAACAGCTCAATCTTTACCAAACAGTAACTATAGTGAGCACAGCGCATGGTGTTTGTGCACGTGTGTATGTATCTTACATTAATTTGTATTTAGTAGCATCTTTCTCCCTGTCTGTGTTCTGCTCCGTCTTGCTTTAGACTGTCACATCCTTGAGCACTCACAGCCTTGTGGACAACTCCTTGTTTAATGGGGACTGGAGTCACTAGGTGGTTCTGTGGAGTTCTGCTACACGTTTTTATTACTAAGTTCAGTGTAGCTGAGGTTTCTTGGTATATCCCTGATTCAGGTCAGGGAAGAAGTAAGGCATGGGAAGTTTTTTTAAGTTCTTAATGAAGAAACTACAATCAATTGAGCAATAGTCTTAAAGTTGCAGCAGAGAAGTAAATTACTGCTGCAACTGGTCACATGAGGTCGACTTTAGATTATTCTGAAGTAGCTTGCCAGCTGTGCAGTAAAAGCACATCAGCCTTTGAATGACGAACTGTCAGCAAAAAAACAGGACAATGTATGACTCTTTGTTTCTTGTGTGGAAAGTTCGTGGTTATATGTGTAGTTGTTTTGCTTCATTGGTCAATAGCACACCAGCTAAAAATACGTTTCTTTGAAAACATATGGTGTTTATATATTCTTTAAAAATTTTCAGTTGTGCTAATCCTAAATTCTTTTTTATGCTTTAGTTTCCAAAATACTAGTTTTAAATTTTTTTTGTGTTTCACAGACATAACGATTTTCTTTTGTTTAAGTGGAGATTTCTGTTTCTGTAGCATTTAAGCACTTGATTATGGAAGGCTTGCTATTAAGTAACTTAATTTCTGTGTGTCAGATAGTGTACTTTTATAACACTGGATCATGTGTCCTACTAAGGGTATTCCACAAGTTTATAAGAAAAATGTTTCTGTTTATTAAGACACATATGTCAACCTTTTTTTTTTCCTTTTTAATGTTGAATTCAGAGGACAACGTGCTGATTAATATCAGACATATCGTGTCACACCCAAGTGATAATGCAAGTTTGCTTTAATAAAGCCTAGGTTAGAGATACGTGCCTGTCGTCTGATATGTGCATCTACATATATCCCTCTCTGAAATCAGATCTCTACAGTGCAGATATTCTGCATTACATATACCTATTGAGTTCTAATTTTTAAGCATAAAGTAAGTTGCAGTATAATCACCGTAATAGATGCCTGGGTGGCCAAAGTAAGATTCTTGACATTTACTGTAAAGACACATCTATTCTCGCCTTTGATGCGTCTTGCATCCCATGGGAAGGATGTATATAAAATGTGTATTTGTGACTTGAATAATGGTGATCTGCAGGCAGGAGATACTGAGGTGGGGAGATGCTTTGCTGTAGGTTTGAAAGTCTGTGTCCCCTCCATAAGGTGGGACACAAAAGCAGATGCCATCTGCTTTTTCGTGGAAACCGAGAAGACCACCAGACTACCGAAACAGCGATGGTAGATTTAATCTGTGGTCATGACATCGGGACTTCTTGAAAGTCTTACTTTCTATCTTCTTAAATGTATTACTTCATATACAATTTTTCTTTTTTTACAGTATTCTGTAACTTCTCTCAAGACCATCCCAGAATTATGTAGAAGGTGTGATTCACAAAATGAAGACAGATCAGGTACGATGCCTACTTTTGTCCACCCATCATTTTCTAGGCTGTTTTTTATCACTTACAACTTGGCAACAATAGCTTCTTGGCAATGTTCTGTTGTTTTATTTTCTCTCATTTTTGTACAGCTGTCTGGAAACATGTCTTTTTTTTTTTTTTTCAACAGATGTTAGTTCATTAGAGGGAAAAAAAATTCCAGAAAAGGATTTGGCTGTATACAGATAAATGTAGGGCTTCATCTCAGCAGCTCCAAACCACAGTATATGCAACAATTTACTTGAAAACCCGAGAAACCATTGGTGACAAGACGTAATAATGTAGGCGCCAATGAAAAAATGTTGGATACATTTACTACCCATATGGTCATGACCAGTTTGAGGGATGATGTTTTGCCAAAGTCTGAAACTGTATCAAGGATGCTACATGATAGAATCTACTCTAAGGCATACTGTAATAGTTAAGATTAAAGCCGAGCTTTTTAGTTTAATGGTGTAAACTAAATGAAGAATCATGGCATATAGATGGGAACCAGCTGGAAACCTTCCCCCTGCCCCCCAGACAAAAAGTGCGTTCAGTGTTGTTTTTCAGTCTGTAAATCAGATTAATCCGCTTTTGTTTTTCTCTTCCTGATGGAGGAGAAATGAATTGGTGAGAGGAGCATTTTTGTTGAGCTATGAAAAGTTTATTGTGCTTTCTCATGTTTTAATTGAGCTTTTGTTAATGTTTCATCAAATACTTTTATAACATAAATGGGATACCTGGAATTTGTGGGATGATAGAATGCCTTAAGAACTGTGCTATACTTCGACAACTTTTATTTCTGAATTTCCTTTCAGAGAGTTGTAAATTTCTGAGGTTTGTAACTAAGCTGAAACTTTCTGAGAGCTACTTTTTCTACCAGAGTGGTTAAAAGCCAGGTCATCTCAGTCGTATGCCACTGCCCTTGACAATAAAGGGAAGCAAAGCTCTTCTTACCATACCTGAACACCATGTTACTGCCTGCACAGGGCACAGCAGTGATTGCACACACAGTATTTACTGATACAAGTAAAGGCAAGGAAGAAATGGAAAGAGGGAGGACCCCTGATTCACCCCCCTCAATTTGCCCTGTATCATTCTAGCCCCACCTTCTCCCTCTCCCATCCTCCTCTCCATATTAGATCCATCCTCCCCCATTACATCCTTGCATCCTTGTCCTGTGTCCCTTTTCTTCTGTCTCCTACCTTCTTGCTCCTACTTCCCCCCTTTCTCATCCGTTTCTTCCTCCCTTTCTTCTCTTTTTGTCCCCTCTCTTTCCCCCTCTTTCCTCTTCTCCCCTTCTCCTTACCCATTCTTAATGCCATTCTCCCCACAATCTCCCCATTATCACCCATTTCTCCCTGCTGTTCTTCCCTCCATTCTTCCCTCATTCCACCTCATTTCACCTCCTTCGTTTCCTTCTCCTTCCCTGTTTCTCCCTGACTTCTTCCCCGTTTCTTCCTTGCCATTCTCTTTACCATTCATCCCCTCATTCCTCCCACCATTCTTCTCTCCATTTCTTCTCCCATTCTCCCCACTGTTTGTCACCTGTTCGCCTTACGATTCTCCCTATGTTCACCCCACCATGCTATCTCCCCATTTTCCCAGACCTTACCTTCCCTCTCCCCCACCCCCCCTCAATTCTTCCTTCCCTGGTCTTTCCCACCATTCTTGCCCACAAGTCTTTTCCCTGTTTTTTGACCCAATCTTCTCCCTCAGTATTCTTCCTGCCATTTTTCTAGACCCTTCTTGCTCCCATTCTTCTTAACCACTCTCCTCCCCACCATTTACTGCCCCTCGTTGTCACCCCTTTCATTTTCCACCCAGTACTCCCCTCATATCTTCCATGTTCCCCTCCCCGCCATTTTCTTCTTACTGCCATTTCCCCCCCTCTCT